>NC_056746.1:1190142464-1190442464 GCF_019279795.1 Protopterus annectens | reverse complement strand
TCACACCTGACTCTCGACATTCTTTGATTACTGGAATAAATTTGTTTCTCTTCTGACTGATGTACAGTGAATAATCATTTTCCACAAACATTCTACTGTCTCCAACTATTAATCCTTTGCATTTTTGCCAGAGTTTTGTCAGGATTAACTTCTTCCTCTGGGAGGTTTGCATCTTTATTAGTAAAAGTCTTAGCTGCTTTATCATAAGTCTTGGCTGCTTTATCATGGATAGCCTTGGAGCATATACCCTGTGTTCCCTTCCAATTAACAGTTCCCGCTGTGGAATACCAGTCCAGTTGTTTATTTGTGCCTTCATAAAAATAATACAGTCTGTTCCTCCTAGTTCTTCCTGGTACAGCAGAAAATCTCAAATTTTCCCTATGTACTCTGTTCTCTAATTCTACCGTTTTGATTAATTATCACTCAGGCAGAAGTTAAAGATGGCTGACAAATTAATTTTGACTGACAATAGCTTAGAGTGGTTTGGTACAAATTGGGGTGCTTTATTATTTTTAAACTTGTTATGGTTTGCAAGTGACACATGTAAGTGTTTCACCATTCTGAGAATGCTATTTTAATAAATGTGTATTTACATCATACTTGCAGTTGAATCTTCATTTACTGCTGCAATTTGAGCTTTTCTCTCCTGACATCAAAACAAGCTTTTGGTAATGCTGTCTTCTGTGGGTAGTGATCCTTTGTATTTATTTGAAGGTGAGAATTCCTGCTTCAGTGAAAAGCCATCCAGTGAGACTGATGCTAGCAGTTTTTGCAGTGATTGTGAGAATTCCTAGTGGGTGCAAAGGCAACAAAGTGAAAGATGCAAAGAGTTAGCCTCCTATTTACAGAAGCAGTTGTTTATTCACACATGCTTGGTAAATGATAGCATATCTGTATTTTTGTGAAAGAGCATAATTTTATTTTAGTTACATGCTGCAGGTGGACTGCATGCTCTAAACTGGCCATAGGTGTGAGCTGCGCATGTGTGTGCCTTCTGTGGAAGGTTGGGCACCAGGCTAGCAACTCAACACCATAAAACTTCACTGCCAATCGTTCTGCCGACAGTTGTTCCACTGTGGCAACCCCTAATAGGAAAATGAAAGGGGAAGACTAATTAGGAAGTTCATGGCTTTATAAAGCTGTTAGTAACATTTTTAAAAATATGACTTTTCTTTTTTTATTTTAATTGTCAACCTGAAAAAGAGCAATGCAGTCATGAGTTTGGAGCAGGGAGTTAAACTAATTCATAAATGTCTCTGCTTCCTTTATAAAACTACCAGGAATGTATACATACTCATTTCTTTTAGTGAATTTTCATTTTAAAATTCAAGTGCCTTATACTGACACATGCCAGTCATATCTCTGCAAACCCAGAATTTACTTGTATTGGAAGGCTGACAGGGAGCAAGTTATGAATAATGGCAGTGGGGGGTGGGGAACTCTGCTACTGGAACAGTCTTGTGAGACAGTTGTTACAACTGTATATTCACTGAGTTGTTATATAACACTGACATATGACGTTTGCTTTGAAATGTAATAATTATCAAAACTCAAAGGACTGCATCAGAGTTGGCTGATGGTGTTGTTTTGTTGTCAATACCCTTTTCTCATGTTTTATAGCAGGAAGTCAACTGGGCCAAGATAGAGAAAAACAAAACAATTATGTTCCCTAAAGACTGCTTCATGACTGATATCTGGCACTGACAGCTTTTTGTTATGCGCAGTAAGAAATGGTCACCAGTTTTACTCTTCTGATATATATATATAAGGCTGCCTGGTCTACAGACGTCAATGCAGATGTGACAGCAAATGTGTCAGAGTCAAATAAAACAAAAGCAGTTATCCTGACTACTTAGATTCAGCATATTTTGCAGCTGCAATAGTTTGGGGGTAAGGTACATAGAAAATAAAACTGTTGTACTCTGTTTGTAAAGTAAATCTGGAAGACTCTAAATACTCACTGTGAGGATTCTTTGCACCTTCTCAAAATGTCTCTGATGGCATGTGAATAGGTTTCAGAGGGTCTATATTAGAAGACCGAATGTTTAGGTGATCGAACACCTAAACATCGATCTTCTAATATCGAACCACACAATGTCGAACGTCCCAGTGAAACACATCCCTCGGCCACAACACGAACAAAATTACTTTACATCTAAATTAAGTGGGGGGCTTCACTCCCCCCACACACACACACACCCTAACTAAATATACCAACTCCGAGATCGCTCAACAGTAGGGAAATAGCAAACTCTGGTGAATGGCCAAGGAAATCTTTCCCTGCGTTAAATCGGCCGTTCACCGTTTTTTGCTTTCGATATTAGAAGATCGATGTTTAGGTGTTCGATCACCTATACATTCGGTCTACTAATACAGAGCTGGTTTCAGAACATGGTGCAGCATTCTCTAACTGCAGGGATAACCACTATATGGGGTGATGATGTTCCTTGTATGACTCTCAGACACAAGATACATCTGATGGACATCTCAGTAAGCTCTGTGGGTAGTGACAGCTATATGGTTATACACTGAAAGGCCATGCTGTACAAGGTTTCATAGATTTTTATTATTATGTTAGCTTTTAAGTGATGCTCTTCATTACCCTGTTATGCAGACTGTTACTTGCATTTTCTAAGGCAGCAGAGTCAGAAGGACAATGAGAACAACTTTACAGTGCAGATTTGAGGACATCTTCAAGTATCATGTAAATTATTACTCAGGATGAGTGACACTGCTCACCAGCTATAACATGTTGCATTATTAAGTTTATTTATTAATCTGCCAACAATCACATTAGTCGCAGATTAAACCATCATCACTATTCAGGCATAGTTCCCTCAAAACCTGCTATGACAATGCAGAGCAATAATATAATCACTGCTCACATGTCACTAATCTTTGTTTAAAAAATAAAAATAAAGACCTAAATAGAGATGACCAATGTTCCTGACACTTGTGTTTTAAAATGGCAACTGATAACACAATTTTCCCCTTAAGAAATATTAATAGCAGTAAGCAATTACTTGTGACTGATGTCATGAACTCCATGTCAGAATTTTTGCTGCAAATGTGCAGTGTAAAACCTGTTGTGAATGCTGCAGTCTGAGGATCTAGTGTCCTTCATACACTTACAGCTCATAAGGATACATTTACATTGAGGACAAAATCAATGGCATTCAATACAGATTCTGTACCTGCATAAATGAACTCTAATACCAAGTCTATCAACACTGCTAAATGAGGTAGCACTACCAGTTAAACGGTTTCAATCACGGAAACTAGACTGAGGTAGCCGATCATCATAAATTGAAATATGTGGCACGAACTCAACAATGTAACTCTTACATCACCTCATTTTTTTATTTATCTGCCCATCTGTCTTGTTTATCAGTCTTTCCTAGTTATAATTATAGGACAGGATAGGGTGAGACAGGCAAAACGTCTCTTTCTAGACTGTGCACCTTATTTAGGTTTGGCATTTCCATGAATGCTTACAATTCAGATGCTTTGAATACGCAGATTTACTGCAGATAATTATTGTAAATGAAAGTTATGATCTTACTCTAAGCAAAGATTTGAATTATCAAGTACATCTTCATTGACTGACAGGACAGCCCTAAGAGTTTGGCGCCAGAAACTTTCTTAGACTACAAAATTCTCTCCTTTACCCACAATGCTTTGCTTAATCATCCACTTTTCCAGATCTCTAGTAGACATTGCATAGTGGATCACATTATAACTGCAACATCTAGTCATTCTCATTCTCTGAGGCTGGGGGATGGACAGTGAGGATGTCACTGAGGATTCACTTGATCATACAGATAGCGCATAATGGCAAGTGCATAACTTCCATATCAAAATGTACAGCTGCGTCCTCACTGACTGAGAGGACATAGTCCCTGCTCACTAATGACATGCCAAGTCTTGGAATGCTGATCCTCAGAATGAAAAAAAAAGATTAAAACACATGCGAACAGTGGATATTGAACATCACTCTTTTCTTTTAAACTTCTTTTTTCCAGAGGGGTAAGCTGACCCTGGACCTCCACTGTGGAGGGCAAGTCTCCCACAGCCCCATACATATATATATCACTCTAGTTTTACCATACCTTGGAAAAAAGGAATGGAATATTCAGAAAAATGGCAATCTCAAACTTAGTATATGTAAGTCCACATTATAGTCATTTAGTCCCAGTATTACATAACTCACGCTAATGTGCCTTGGAATTTCAAATGGTTACCCATAGTCACTAGCTTATCTTCCTGTGTGGTGCACCATGGAACATGCCACTAGTAATTTCAGCCCCTGAAGAAAGGCCAGAGCATGCAGATCATAGCCAGTTTCAGTGCCTTTAGAAAGAATTAGGTCCACATTGCTATTGTACAGATATCATCTACTGATGCTTTCCTAAAGAATGCTTTGTAGGTTGTCACTGCCATGGTGGAATTAATTTTTGCTGTGGATGTTAAGAGCTTGCAAAACTTTTATAACAGAATTTAATATAGCTGGACAACCAGTCAGTTAAAATAACCTTTGAAACCGTAGATCCCAACTTCCTATTGGAGAATAAGATGGTATATAGGCAGGTTTCAACTGTTTTGCTGGAAATCTAGGTTCCACAATGAGCATAAGAATTTTAGGGTATAATTCCAGCATTTGATAGACTTCAAGAAAACTTTTGAATCCTACCAAGCCACCCCCTCACCCAACAGAAAAGCTGGATGATTAGCTAGATTTTCCATCTTGCACAGCAAAATATTTGCAGTGACCATTTTCAGGAGAAGTCATATTATACTATGTACCTATTATAAGATGTTTGCTGAAATAGAAATATCATAGAATGCTTTCTTCAACCAACATGATGTTGATACTTAGGCCAACACACCCATTCATCTTCAACATAAAACACATATATACGTACAACCCCCCAAGATCATTGGCCACCTAAATCTACCCTTTGAAATTGCATATTTGTTTCTAAAATGAAAAAGTTAAAACAAATTAATGAAATATTAAATATAATGCATACTGACTAGCCAATAAGAAAATGGCATTTTGAATAAAGTGGACCCAATTCTGACTTACCAAGACCATATAAAACATGAATTACAAAACTAATGATTCCTAACATAACCCTCAGGAAAATACATAAAAATGAAATGGCACTATGAAGAATAATTTAAAATGAACAGCAGAACTAGCCTACAAGGCTCTATCCAAGGCACTCATTTAATAAAAGCCCTAATCAACAGAAATGTAGGCAATCATGTAGCCCACTGAAGTCAAAGGAACACTCTAGCAAAACAAGCAGAGGAAAATGAAATACACTGGTGTCTAGTTTGTGTGATACCTAAAATACCTTGAACTGTATGATTATTAAAGAACTCGTTGCATGACTGATGGCATCCCCACTTGCCATAAAATGCACTTCCAAGAGCTACAGTACAAGACATTTTTGAGTATGATAATAAAGGGTATTAAACGATAATATGTGAAAAAAATATCTTGGATAGGATGGCAGTCTGTCACAAGATGAGCATATGAATGCACATATACACACACACACACACACACACACACAAACACGCACAAGCACACATGCACACCAGCATCAGAGATCTGCTATAGGAGAACTTGGAATTCTCTAAATTAGCCAAAGGTGTGTGTGTGTGTGTGTGTGTGTGTGTGTGTGTGTGTGTGTGTGTGTGTGTGTGTGTGTGTGTGTGTGTGTGTGTGTGTGTGTGTGTGTGTGTGTGTGTGTGTGTGTGTGTATGTGTGCGGGCACGTGCATGTGTCTGTCTGTCTGTCAGAAAGCTTAAGTAGCCAGTAAACCATACATGAAGACTAGAGAGACAACCAAACTCCACACAGAAGGCATCCCAGATGGAACATAACTGGACAACCAGGCATTCATTGTAAGGCAGCAACACTGACCTCTATACCTCCCTACTGAATACATATGAAATGCAAATACTGCATTTTAACATCTAAAGTTGGATTCAATAAACTTTGTGTAGGCTTTGTGGAAAGCAGCAGTGATCACATATTCATGCCGTGCACCACATTTAAACATAAGCAAGCACAGTTTCATTGGCAGCAATAGTGTTGCCAGCCAGGAAACCAAGTAAAGCAACATGAATAGCAAACTAGTTTACCACAGAGCAATCTAAGTTAGCAGGATTGCATGGAATGCCACAGTGATTACCAGGGTTCATTAATGTATATGGTCCACACACAGTACAGGATGGTGTATACAGTGCAGAGTATTGTGCAATCTCATTCCAGGTATTCTGTACAAGTTGTGTAAATGATCTGTAATGGTGCATGGACTGCCATGTAAAATAAACACTCAGATGAACTGAGTGTATTGAATAGGGACACACAAATAGTTTCATAGTTTCATAGTATAGTACTAGGCTATCTGCCCTAGGGCATTTATAAGCCTAGCCATAGTGTATGTGGCTTTCGCCACCCCATGTAATGATACAAAAGTGTACAAATTAAATTTAGTTTACTGTGCCTCTGTCTAGTAATGACACAGAGATGACCCCTGGGGTAAACCTACGATCACTCATCCACTCGTCAAGATTTCTCTTGAAGGGAGTCAGTGAGGGGCTCTGCCTAACATGGACTGGGATCCTGTTCCAGAGTGCGGGAAGCCTCTGGGTTATGAATCTGTCCCTCCAGCATGTCCTATTCATATTTGTGCTGAGGTTTAGATCTTTAGCTCTCGTGACTCTGATGGATTTGGATTTTTTGAGGTGGAGAATGTCCATTAATTCTGGATTGGACATGGCCTTGTACGTCAGGCACAGATCACCTCTGAGCAGGCGGTATGCTACTGAATAGAGGTGGAGCTTCTTTAGTCTGGCAGCATATGACATATGTTGGAGACCCTTATTCCTCTTGGTGAGGTACTTTTGGGGTCTCTCCAGCTGCTGCAGGTGCCAGGTGAGGTACATACCAAATGGGACATTGAACTCAATCATAGGCCTGATAAGGGTGGAATATAGGGGTACAATGACATCCTTTGATCTGGATGTGAATCCCTTCATGATAAGGTGGGCAAGGTAGAAGGTCTTTCTAACCACTTTGGTGACGTGGGTGTCAAATGAGAGGTCACTGTCAACTTGGGTCCCCAGGTCTCTGATTACTTTTTCCGTACTTAATGGATTATCACCTATGTGGTAATTTGTGGGTACTTTGTTTTTCCCAAAGGGGATGACTATACATTTTTTGGCATTTAGTTTAAGGCCATGACTCTGGCACCAGTCGTCTGTTTCTGTAAGGCCCTTCTGAAGGATGCATGTGTCAGCTGGTGTATCGACTATGGCGCCTAGTTTGCAGTCATTTGCGAACTTTGTCAGCCACAACCCCCCTATGTTTGCCTGCACATCTGAGAAATAAATGCCGAACAAGAGGGGTCCCAAGACAGAGCCCTGTGGGACTCCACTTGTGACTGGCTTAGAATCTGACATAGCTCCAGCTATTCTGACTTTGTGGGTTCTGTCCTTTAGCCAGTTTGCAACCCATCTTGTGACATATGGGTTTACATTTAAGCTGTTGAGCTTGTCTATGATGCCTGAGTGGGGTATTGTGTCGAAGGCTTTTGCCAGATCCAGGTAGGCTGTATGAACTGCTTTGCCTTCATCGATGGCTCTAGTGACTGTTTCAAAAAAGTCCACCAGGTTTAAAAGGCAGGATCTGCCTTTTACAAAGCCGAACTGGGTAGGGTCAATTGTCTGTAGGTCCCGATGTCTTTGTTTATGAGTTCCATAATGATCCTTTCCATAGCTTTGCAGACCAGGCTGGTCAAGCTTATGGGGCAGTAGTTTCCAGGGTCTGTAGAGGTGCCTCCTTTGTGGAGTGGGACCACTGTTGCTGTACGCCAGTGTTCAGGGACTTATCCTGTAGTAAGGCTAAGATTAAACAGCATTCTTATGTGCGGGTTTAGCTCCTCTAGGAGTTCACGTAGCATGCAACCCGGGACACCGTCTGGTCCCATGGATGCTGTATTTTTAGCTTTGCTGAGAGCAGCTCTCACCTGGACATCTGAGATGTCAGGGAGGTTGCATTCAGCTGGGATAAATATTTCATCTTTTGGGGGAGAGGGAGGGGAGAAATTTGCACTGAACCTGTCTGCCAGTATGTTGGCAATATCTCTGGGTTCAGTGTATTTCTTGCCATTATGAACTAACTCTGAGCATATCTGAGGGTTTCTGCCCAGGTTTCTAACATAACTGAAGAAGGCCTTGTGGTTATCTTTAGTGTCCTTAGCGATTTTTCTCTCAAAGTTGGCCTTTGATGATTTTATGAGCGAACGTAGTTTTTTGCTAGTGCTGATCAGAGATGCCTTCCCTTTATGGGATTTTGCTCTGTCTTGCAGTAGCTTCCTTCTCTTGTTATAAAGTTTGTTTATGGCTGGGGTCCACCAGATAGGACGCCTGCCTTTGGTGGAAAGGGTCTTGGTTTTATTTGGGATTGCATGATCCATGCATTCTTGGAGATGTCCGTAGAAAGCATTTGTGAAGGATTCAGCAGTGTGGGATGTGGTTTCCACTGGCCCAGGGGGCTTGAAGGATACCATTTCAGTCCTAAGGAGTGTAAAATCGGCTTTTGAGAAGTTTCTCACTGTGGTCTTTTGTGCTGGGGGTGGAGGTGGGATATGAATATCTAGGGTTATTAGTTTGTAGTCTGATCTCACTGGTGAGGGGTATACTTCCGGTGTTGAGCATTTTGTCGCCATGTTTGTGATGATCAGGTCAAGTATATTATTTCCCCTTGTGGAGGAGGTGAATAGTTGTTCCATCGCATTTGAGTTGATGAATTCCAGGAACTTTGGGTTAGGGTGTTGGGGCTTGAATAATGCACCCAGTCTATGTTTGGGTAGTTGAAGTCTCCCAATATGATGGTATTTGGTGAGACATTCAGTGTCTTCAGGAAGGCTGAATGGAGTTCCTGAGATTGAGAGGGTGGTTTGTAGCATGCTACAAGTTGTATAGCAGTTTTGCCTACGGTTAGTTGCACATGGATGGTCTCCGATGCTTCGTGCATTGCCACTAACCTGGAGGTGTGGGTGTCTTTAATGAATATGGACACTCCCCCTACTTTTGTGGTTCGGCCCAAGTTTTGGGGCCGAAATGCATGATACGAGGTATAACCTGGTAGGGCTGGGGTGCTCTCAGGAGCCTTGAACCAGGTTTCAGTTACTGCACAGAAATCAATGCTCTCCATACTGAGGAGTGCTTCAAGAGTCTGCATCTTGAGATTTAGACTTCTGGCGTTGAGCAGCATTACCCTTAGTTTTTTTCGTTTTTTGTTTTCTAAGGTGGTGGGTTTGTCTTTTGAGCCTTGCCTAATAAAGGCACTATGGGGGTGGCAAGAGCCTTAGCCAATATCCGGAAGCCCAGTGGTGACAGGTGCAAGCCGTCCCTTGTGAAGCAACGTGGCTTGTCCAGCATGTCATCCCAAGCAGACAGACATTGTATCCCCCTAGAATGACACCAGTAATTGAGCCAATTATTAAAGCTGATCATCTTGTCTTTGTGTAGTGGCATCATTCTTGGTGAGGGCAAGATGTTGCTCATGGTCAGGATCATACCGGCCTGGGCTACATAATCAGAGAGCTCCTCTATGTCTCTTTGCATGTAGTCCAAGGAGGTACATCTCATGTCATTCACGCCGGCATGGACAATGATGGAGTCATATTTGTATTTGCTTTGGAGTGACCTGAGTGCTTGTGTTATGTGGCAGATCCTAGCACCCGACAGGCAGCTCACCATTACCCTCCCCTTGTTCAGCCTAGTAAGTGGAACGTCAGTGTGTCTGACTATAGAGTCACCTATTACTAGTGTATCAGGCATGGTGTTTCGCCTTAAGGGCTGTGATTGTTTGGCACACTGACTTTGTGTACTATGTGTTGCATGTGCAGTGTTTTGAGGTGGTGTTTTCTTGAGTGTCTGCTTTGGGAGCCTCTGTTGTTTTGGTAAGCTTTTTATTAGAGCCTCCGAGTATGTCTTTGTGTTTTTATGTGTTTGGTTTGCAGTTGTGGTTGGTTTATGTGAGACTGGGTTTGTTGTGTGTGTGCTTACCTTCTCCTCATGTCTGGTCTTGCTAGTCCTGTGTTGAGAGAGTTCAGTCTCCAGTTTGGCTATATAGTTGCATCTCTCACATGTGTTTGTGTTTTTTGGGAGGAGGAGAGGGTTGTCTGTGTACATGAGACAATTGTAACATTGTCTCAGGATTCCCAGATTAACCAGCTGAACTTGAGAGGATGTCAGTAATATACCACTCGCCATGCCAGAATAGTATAAGGGAGTGATGTGAAACTGGGTCAGAGAGGACTTTGAAGGGAAGTGGATATTAACATGGGTTGTAGGTGGATGTAGTGCTTACATTAGTTTAAGGGTGCTTCACTTGAAAGAAAGGTTTTAGGAGCAAGTGCTAGGCTTATAATATAGCGAATAGACTGATTTTGTTGAAAGTAGAGCTTTCTTAAGGGAAAAACTGAAGCGCAGACTTGGCGGAGCCAGGAATAGTTTAAGCCTGTTTAACCAGCGCTGCGCAAAGCCGAGCAAACGCGGATTTTAAACAGAGAACTTCAAAAGAGCTGGAAATGGTCCAAAACGACCAATTACTACAAGCTCTTGTGCTGAGGTCACTCCTTCAGGGACAGATAGGCTGCTCAAGGCTCCCCACTCCCACTGGTGAGCAAAGAAACTTCCTTCTATCCAAGTAAGGCAATGTACAACACAGGAACTACACCACAGCCAGAATACAGCAAAGCCTGTATACTGGACTAAACTATTCAAGAAAAGGCGGGAAAACAAGGATATTTTTTTGTTTTTTTATTTTTGGGTTAAGAAGTACACAGAAATGCAGAAAACAGTAATAAATCAATTACACAGGCTAGCGCACTTTAGTGGGCAGCCTCAACAGTTAAATTTAACAAACAAACTTTCGACCAACTGTAACTTAAGTGCAGATAATGTATAATGCAAAAAACAGGTAATAAAGCAGTTTAAACTTGTTCAAAGTAAGAAAAAGAAGGTCTCTCAGGTAAAACAGCAAAAAAAAAAATACTTAGATCAGGAAAGTAGTCACTTTTCTCAGTTCTCTGCTGCTAGCACCACTCTGCAGGACCACGAGGAGCTGTTTCTGAGTAGTATAGCCAGAAAAAACGCTCAGAGGCGGATTTTAAACAGGGAACTTCAAAAGAGCTGGAAATGGTCCAAAACAAACAATTACTACAAGCTCTTGTGCTGAGGTCACTCCTTCAGGGACAGATAGGCTGCTCAAGGCTCCCCGCTCCCACTGGTGAGCAAAGAAACTTCCTTCTATCCAAGTAAGGCAATGTACAACACAGGAACTACACCACAGTCCAGAATACAGCAAAGCCTGTATACTGGTCTAAACTAGTCGAGAAAAGGCGGGAAAACAAGGATATTTTTTGGGGGTTTTTTTTGTTTCTTGGGTTAAGAAGTACACAGAAATGCAAGAAAACAGTAATAAATCAATTACACAGGCTAGCGCACTTTAGTGGGCAGCCTCAACAGTTAAATTTAACAAACAAACTTTCGACCAACTGTAACTTAAGTGCAGATAATGTATAATGCAAAAAACAGGTAATAAAGCAGTTTAAACTTGTTCAAAGTAAGAAAAAGAAGGTCTCTCAGGTAAAACAGCAAAAAAAAAAATACTTAGATCAGGAAAGTAGTCGCTTTTCTCAGTTCTCTGCTGCTAGGACCACTCTGCAAGACCACGAGGAGCTGCTTCTGAGTAGTATAGCCAGAAAAATCGCTCAGAGGCGGATTTTAAACAGGGAACTTCAAAAGAGCTGGAAATGGTCCAAAACGACCAATTACTACAAGCTCTTTTGCTGAGGTCACTTCTTCAGGGACAGATAGGCTGCTCAAGGCTCCCCACTCCCACTGGTGAGCAAAGAAACTTTCTTCTATCCAAGTAAGCTAATGTACAACACAGGAACTACACCACAGTCCAGAATACAGCAAAGCCTGTATACTGGTCTAAACTAGTCAAGAAAAGGTGGGAAAACAAGGAGGAATGACCACAGGGAAAAAGGACGGTGAAACAAACTAATGTACAGCAGTTGAGTGCATGTCAATGGAGGATGGTTGTAGCAGCAACACCAATCACGTATCAGGCTGGTACAGTAAGGACTGCACAGTGAAAATGTGTATTATGTGACTGTCATCCAAGTTACAAAACAATGGAGAAGATGTCTTTGGGATATAACATGACATGAACAATGGCGAGGACATCCATCAGGGATGTTATATACAACTGGGGTTGGGTACATATTGTGAAGCTGTGCAAACTGATTTGCCTGAATATGACTGTAATGTCTGCATAGGTCTTCAACAAGTGGGACCCAGTTACAGTCTCATGGACAACAGTAAGAGAAGCACACACAATCATGGACCATATCAGAATAAAACCACCAGTAATCACATGTCTCTGACACAACATATATGATTCTGAGTGATCATAGACGGTTATGCATGAACACGGCTTACTATCAAAACTTGGAAACTGCATCAGTTGACTGGCATATGGTCAACGTGCAGTTTCCAAGTTGGCAGAATGTCGACCCAAAATCGATCGACTGGGTAGTGTAGGTTGATAATTTGGGTTCAACATTGTGCAAGGAGGCTGCGCTTCAGTGAGGAACAGGGAATTAGACCATTTTCTCACTGTAGTGCGATCTCAGAGTTGGTATATTTAATGCACAGGGGGTGTGGGGGGCTGCAGGGGGCATAGCCCCCCTGCAAAATAGTAGAATTAATGTACTATTGACTGTGGAGTTCAACAGTATGTTAATGTGCATAGCAGGAGGTGAGTGATGTCACCTCCTGCTATGTCGAAAACATCAAACCACAGTGGTCGATGTATTCATTTTCACTTTGGTTTACTATTTGGAATTTTGAATTCAGCATTTTGGGTCGACATTTTCAATGGTCAGCCAAAGCAGATTCAAAATTTCAATAGTAAACCCATGAACTCACTTGTAAAACTATTATGATATGTCAGCAATCTATGAGGGTAATCAGCACATTTCCTAACACTGTAACATCGGCTGGAGGTGTTAGGAGAGACACTGCTACACCTGTATGTGACATTATGATCCCTTCAGGCTAGTTGACTGGTGTCCATGACACACACACACCCACACACACACACACACACACACACACACACACACACACACACACACACACACACACACTCACGCACACCTTTCATGTGGATGTCCTGCACAAACTCAGTAGTTGTGTTACATACAAGGGAGTAGTTACCATTGTGGCCACATGCTGGTGGATATTCGACATACCATATACCCCAGGACACAGGTCTCATACCTATCGGTCTGTTTATAGGGTGTTATATCTACATTATCCTTGGGTAGTGTGTTGTTTTTTTAATGTAACAGATCCCCCCTGCTTTTGTTTCATCTCATGCATTGTCTTGGCTGTGGCAGCAATCTTTGGTGTGTGTTGATAATGTCTGCATTATACTAATATCACAGTTGGAGTCAAAGATTGCCCACAATCTGTAGTCCTCCAGGCAGTTGTTTGGACACGGTATGTGTATGTCATTCTTGACATCTGTGACTTAAATAATAGACAGGAAAGGGCCTAGCAGACAGCCCTGATGTATGGACCTGATCACTGGACCAAAGATATAGGTCACTTCACACATTTCAACATATTTAGATACCACGTATGTGATCCAGTGGTCTATCCACTTGGTGATATAGGTGTTTATGGCCACATCTGACAGCATTGAGTAAACACCTCAGTGTGAATTTGTATCAAATGCCTTGGCCTGGTCAAGTTCCACAGGATGATAGTGCTGTCATCATGCATGCCCTCAATTACTTCTTTGAGGACATCTAACAGATGTAACAGACATGGCTGTAGCATTAACAACTCACAAATGTATTTTGCAAACAACCATGATATTACTAGTATCCATTTAGAAAAGGTCCATGATGACATGTTGGTTTACCTCACAGATGAAGAGAGTCAGGATATATCTATACATGCATGCATCATGAGCTGTAGCCCCCCCAACTCAGATGGATGCATGTTGATGTACACCCTTCTACAGGAACACAGTCCATGTGGAGGATGTGGTGAGGTGTGTATCCAGCCATGTCAGGTAGGTATATGTTCTAAGTCATACTAAGGCAGCAGAAAGTACCCATGCACTACCAGGCTATAACTCATTCCACACCTTTCAGCCCCAGAACTTGGACTTTAGCTCCAAAAGCGGTGGTGTTTCCATATTCATAAAGGATGAGCACACCTCCAGACTGGTAGCCCAACATAACACATCAGAGATACTTCAGGTGCAGCTAACATTGGGTAAGACAGCGATTCAGGTCATAGCCTGCTATAGATCCCCAGCCATGACCCAAGACTCACACTCCATGTTCCTAAGCACCCTGGAGAATATTAGGGTCCAGCCTAACACTATCATACTGGGCGACTTCAACTACCCCTTACCTGTGTGCCCTGTTCAACCACAGCCTCACCTCAGGCTTTGTCCCTATCAAATGGCAAACTGCTACAGTCATCTCTCTCCACAAAGGAGGAGCGACTACAGACCATGGGAACTATCATCCCATTAGCCTGACGAGTCTGATATGCAAAGCTATGGAATGCATCATCATGGACCTAATAAAAAAGGATATAGCGATCTCCAGACTCTGGATCCCACACAGTTGGTTTTGTGATGGGTAGATCATGCCTGCTCAACTTGGTCAACTTCTTTGAGTCAGTCACCAGCACTGTGAATGAAGGCAAGGTAGTTCATACAGCCTACCTTGATTTGGCCAAGTCCTTTGATACCATTCCCCACTCAGGAATCATAGAAAAACTCACTAAGCTAGGCATCAACTCCTATATCACTAGCTGGGTTGGAAACTGGCACACAGATAGAACCCACAGTATGAAAGTAACTGACTCCAAGTCAGACTGCCAACCAGTCACAAGTGGAGTCCAAAAAGGTTTGGTCCTGGGTCCTCTCCTGTTTGGTATCTACTTCTCTGAAGTCCAGGCCAAAAGAAGAGACTCTGGCTGACAAAGCTCGCAGACGATTGCAAGTTGGGAGCTATTATTAACTCCCCAAGTGATGTTGACATCCTACAGAAAGGCCTCATTGAGACCAATGACTGGTGTCAGAATCATGGCCTTAAGCTCAATGCCAAAAAATGTGTCATCATCCCCTTTAGGAAAAACCCAGTCCCCATGAATTATCACATAGATGATAGTCCACTGAACACAGATGGTGTTATAAGAAATCTGGGAACACAGGTTGACAGCAACTTCTCTCTTTGACCACCACATTGCCACTGTGGTCAGAAAGTCCTTCTATGTGGCACATCTCATTACTAAGAATTTTGCATCCAGGAAGAAAGAGGTCATTGTCTCCCTCTACTCTCATTAGGCCAGTCATTGAGTACAATGTCCCATTTTGCATGTACCTCACTACACACCTGCAACAACTGGAGAAGCTGCAAAAGTACCTCACAAAGAGGATCCTAGGCCTTAAACATTTCTCCTATATGGACAGATTCAAAAAACTCCCACTATTCTCTGTCTCATAACGCCTACTTAGAGGTGATCTCTGCTTGACTCACAAAGCCATGTCTGACCCACATCTGTTAGAAATGATACATCTAAAGAAATCCCAATCCATCTGCACCACACATTCCAGAGACCTCAACCTCATTACTACAATCAACAAAACATGCTGGAGGGACAATGTCATAACCCAGAGACTGTCCATGCTCTGGAATAGACTTCCCATACATGTCAAGCAGAGCACCTCACTGGCCCTCTTCAAGAGAAATCTTGATGAGTGGATGGGAAATAGAAAATTCACCCTAGGGATCACTCCAGTGGCTTTACTCAACAGAGGCACTGGGAACTAAGGTCAGGAAGCATGATGCCAGGGTAATTCTATGGGTTAGGCTTGTAAAGGCTCCAGGAACATTAGCCTAGTACACACCTATGAACCTATAGGCAATCTGTGATGTCACAGCCCACTGATTCTATACAATAGGCCTGGAAGAAGGTAAGACAGTGCATACTGCCTATTTTGATCAAGCCTGGGGTTTGGACACAATACCCCACTTAGGTATCATTGAGAATCTCTCCCAGCTGGGGATTAACCCTTACATCACTAGATGATTAACCAATTGGCTCACTGACAGAACACATACTGTGAAAGTTGGTGAATCAATCTCTACCGGCAGAGCTGTCACCAATGGCATACCCAAATATTTCTGCTTGGAACTTTACTGTTTGGAATTTATTTCTCAAGAGTCCATGCTAAAATATATAGCCTTTGGCTTACCAAGTTTGCTGATTCTTGTATATTGGGTGTAATCACTGAGTCCACCAATGATGATAACATACTACAGGAGGGGCTAACACAGAAAAATGACTGGTGCCAAAGGCACACAGTCTACAAATAAATGTGAAAATGTGTCATTATTTTGGCCTTCAGCAAAGTGAAATGCCCCACTAATTAAAGCATTGACAACACTCCCCCTATCCTTAAACCCAGTAGTGCAAGACCTAGGAACACACATACATACCAATCTCGACTTCAACTATCAAGTGTCCACCCACAGTGGTATGGAAAGGCTACATTGTGCATTTCATAAGTCAGGCCATTGTATCCAGATCTGAGGATGATATAACAGCACTGTACACAAATCTCATCAGAACCCTAATAGAGTATAATGCTCCCTTTCACATGTACCTCACCAGACAGATGCAGCAGCTGGAGAGACCACAGGGTTTCTTACCAAGAATATACAGAGCCTACAAACCATGCCATGATGTCTGTGGATAGACTAAAAGCCATGTCACTGTAATCTGTATCATACAGGATGAGGTGACTTGTGCTGGCCTACAGGCCAGCCTCTGACCCTGTGCTGATGGGAATACTGCACATCTGCAAATCAACTATAGCTAATGGCATCAGCAGAGTCTGTTGAGGAGAAAATGGTAATAGCAGTATCCCACATGCTGTTGTGAAATGCTTTCTCTAATATCAAGCAAGGGCACAAATACACACACACCCCAGCTGACTTCAATGAGAACAGAACCCCTACCTATCTGTCTACTGTCTAGAGAACTCTGTATTTAAGGCAAGCACCATAGCTCAAGTCTGATTTGGAGAGTATCAAGTAACATTTTATACATGATGACATCAGCAGTGTCTGGTAAGGAGAAAATGGTAATAGCAGTGTCCCACATGCTGATGTAAAATGCTCTCTCTAATGCCAAGGAAGTGCACAAACACACACATACACAAACACACACACACACACACACACACACACACACACACGAGCGCGCATGCACACACATAACCTCCCAGTTGACTGCAGTGAAAATAGAACCCCTACCTATCTAATTACACAGACTAGAAAACTCACTACTTTATGCAAGCGCCATGGCACAAGTCTGATTTTTACAAGGCTGCAGGCCAAGTTATAGTGGATGACATCAGCACTGGATGTTGGAGAGAATATGTTGGGAGGCCTGCATGAAATGAATGAGTAGGCATATACAAGTGTCAAAATATTGGCAATGTATGGGATTGGAGTGGAAACTGTTGGATACACACTTTTGCTCCTTTGACTAGACAGATACAATAACAACAGAACCCCTACCTAAGTACACAGACTAGAGAACTCAGTACTTTACAAAAGCACCACAGAACAAGTCTTACTTTTACAAGGCTGAAGGACAACTCAGAGTGGATGACATCAACATTGGATGTTGGAGAGAAGATTTTGGGAGGCCTGCTATAAATGGATGTGTAGGCTTGTTCAACTGTCAAGATATTTCAAGTTCTGCATTTTACCAGATTAATTAGTGTGCAAGGTGTAGTATTTGCTGGTTGTGTTCCAATGTGCAGGTTTACTTTAAGAGACAGCTTTACAAACTATATGCAATCAGGTCTCCACATTACTACAAGTGTTGGAAAATCTGAATGTGTATTATCATTCTAAAGATGTGCATGGTATATAACACCATCATTTGTTATTAATTTATGTTCTGTAGTTGACATATCTGTGAACAATTACTGAGAGACCAAGGTTGCAGTGCATAGGGGGAGGTAACACATAATTTGAATTGTAAATAGGTGACATTTTCTAAGATAGGGCCTTTGTTTTTTTTCTGTTTCCACGTGTAGTTTCATGTCACAAACACTAAATGGACAGTAAACAAAAGTAATACATGCTATTGTCCACTTTGCATAGTACACCACCGAGTAGTGGATTTGAGCAATGGTTGGCAAAGTGTATGCGCATGCGAGATACACATTTCTACTGCTTTCCCTGTTTGCGCATAAACAGTGCACAAATGTGAGGTTCATTGCTAAAAGTATGAGAGTTAGTACTCAGTGTATGAAACACACCTGCAGCTTAGCTGAGTTAGTATTGAGTGTATGAACCTCACCTTCAGCTTAGCTGACTCTGAGGCAACATGTGTAAATGCCTTAACACATTTTATTTTGAGGCCAGATGATATAGGGTTCAAATCTAAGTATATACAATACTTTTAAATAAGTAGTGATAGTGCAATGAAATCATACTTTACACTATCTTCACGATGTGTTACTGTGTGTTGACTTAGCACAGAGTATTTAAGTGGCATTGCATGGAGATAACTACACAAAGAATGAGCCGTCACTTGGCATTGGTGCTCTGCAGAAAGATAGAGGCGAAAAAATGAAGGGCTCCATTGGTTTTTTTTTTTTGTTTTTTTTTTTTTTTTTTGGTACTTGAGTGTATTGTGTATGATTCTACTTTTTGACCAGATAATAGGTGTTAAAATGAGGTAGATGGGAAAGTGGTGAAATGGGAGGCAAGCAGGGGGAAGAAAAAAGTGAAAGCAATATAGGAATGTGCAGGAGGGAGGTAGGAAAGAACCATAGCTATCCATTTCTTCAACAGTGTAAAATGAAAATATGAACAGAATCGTACCTGAATTTGGACTGTCACCTTCACAAACAGGGGTGTCAACTATGCAATCATGTTATATAGCCAATTAGACCAAATCAAGTGTGTCAAGAAGACATATGTTTGAAAGAGAGAGCTATGTAAGGGATGATATTTTTTGGGAGATAGGCACCCATTTCTGTTTTATACTTCAGTGAAAGAGGAATGTTGGGTAAGGGACAATGGTATTTCTGGGTCAGACGAGTTGGGTAGGTGAGTAAGCAAATGCAAACAAACTGAACAAGCAAGACAAGACACAGGGATGGTGAGGGAAACAAAAGGATGGGAGACACCATCATTGGAGTGAGGGATGGGACAATGCAAGCTCATGCCTGTCAAACTGGAAACAGAGAGAATATAGTCTTTACTTGCCAGACTGTCATCACTGTCCCTTTACTCTACTGGCTGTTGGAGTGCTTGATGTCTCCTACAGACCATGAGGGAGAGCGGCCTCTCCAGCCAGTGTAAGCATACACCACTGGTGCTGTGCATGACCCTATGCAACAATCTTGGCATCTCCTGGTGGGTGATGAAATCTCCACCTCTGCCAGTACTCCCAGAGGGTACAACAGCATCACCTGCCAGGGTAGTGCAACCAGAGGGGCACAGGTAGTGCAGGGGCAGCAGAGGCAGTACTAACAGGTTGGGTCCCAGATGTGCTGGGCATTGGTGCTGGAGCTGGTGAGGGGGTCAGGCTGATCCACTGGGGTTGGACTACCTCGCTGTGCTGTGAAGCATTTTGTGATTAGTTACAGATGGATGACATGGAGACATTTTGATGAAACATAATAGAAAATTTAAAAAAAAGAGATAAGGGTTGGCGTGAGAGAAAAAAAAAAGAGATAAAATTAGTACCATCATATATGACATACAATGCATTATCACAATTATACAACTATTTTATCTGAAGTATTACATTTAAATATGCATCCTTATGATGATGTGACGTATTGCCAGCTATGCCAGGAGAAGTAGGGCAGTGGATGTGTAACATATGCCAGCATAGCTAGCTGGAATTTTGTAAAGAATTACATGTCATTTGTATATCAAAGTAATTTTTACAGATGCTTGTGTTTGAAAAATGTATTTCTAAAGTTGCTTGCTTTAAAAATGTACCAGCAGTGTGCCCTACTGAACAGAAAAAGAAATGTACAGGTATTACTATAACCATTTAAATGCATATGTTTTAACAGAGGATACTGGAAGAGAAGAAGTTAATCTCAATCCATCTAACTTCAAAAATAGTTTGAAATTAAATTACCTGACTTTGGCCATAAATATTGTATCTTACAGTTCTCAGTAGAGCCAGACACAAAACAGTCTGTACTAGGAAGCTTTCTATATTATCTTTGGGGTGACCTAATTGCTACTCTGGAAGGGTGGAGGTTTGAAATTGTTTTATGACTTCCAGAAGCTGCAACAGATCTGAGCAAAACTATGTGTGTGTATTATTGACACATATGTGCTAAATCCTGGCAGTTTCTAGTAATGGGGAGTAGCATGGGAACCAGAAGTCAGATGGCAAGATGAATGTAATGTCACTCTATAATCTAAGACAAAAATGATGTTTAATACTAGATGAAATTGAAATTTCATTGCAGTCTGTTTTTGGAACCTGACAGAGAAGGATCCCTCACCTACTTCATCTTGCCTTTCTCTTCAGTGAACTAGGGAATAGTAATTATTTACATCAGTCAGGAAAATATAGTGAGATTAGTTAAGTACAGTTTTTCTGTATCTGTGTGAATCTATTTGTCTGTTATTTTAATATTTCCTGTGGCTGAAACTCTGGTGTTTACTGTAAATAGATATTTAGTATTTTCATGTTCTTTTCTTATATATTGTTAAATATATTAAAACTTTTCATTGTGTCTGGTCTTTTAGAGAATATTTTAATCTCTGAGAGCACTTATACATACACATATATATATATATATATATATATATATATATATATATATATATATATATATATATATTTGGTGACAGCAGTGGTCACTCCTGAAAGCATTGCTGTTGGTCAAACTACCATTTGTATTAATATTAATTTCACTCATTGTTTCTAAATTGTCTGATATTCATTGTTTAAACTATGATAAAGTAAAGAAATGTTTACTAGAATGTTTTAACACCTGAAGCTTACAGAAAAAAAGTTTTGTGAGCATAGATGCAAGGCAGATGAAAGTGAGTGTGATTATATTGCTGAGTTAAGCATTTATTTTTATAGGTGGGTGAGTTGGTGTCAGGTCACCACTTTTGAAGGGCTGACAGATCTTTTGGTGAGGGAGCAAGCCCTTATCACTTTGCCTGAGGATATGAGAATCTGTTTGGCAGACAGAGAGTGCACATCTGCTGATGTGCTGGGGAAAAAGGGAGATCTTGACTTAGCAAGCAGGGCATCACATACCCAGTACTGCATGTGTATATAAGGGAACTCATGGTGGGCATCCTAAATCACCCCAACAGAGTCCCCCAGTAAGAGGGGAAGCCACTAGTTCAGGTACACAGCCAGGATCAAGGGTTAAATGTTTTAAATGTAATGAGAGGGTTACTGTATAGAGAGTGGACTCCTGGGGGGGGGGGGGGCTAGTGGGTGAGGTAATGCAGCAGTTGGCAGTTCCTAGACTTTACCATCTGGCACATCTAGCCATAGCCCATGACATTCTTTTTGCAGGTCATATGGGCATAAAGCATACCAAGAGATGTTTTATGCAGAACATTTATTGGCCTGGGATTGCAAGGGATGTAACAGAGTACTGCAGGATTTGCAAGCAGTGCCAAAAAATAGACAAGGCAGGAGACAAGGTCAAGGCTCCTTTGATGCTTTTACCCGTGACTGAGGAGTTATTTCAGAGGGTATTTATGGATACTGTGGAGTCTCTGAGTACCCCAACTCCACAGGGAAGAAGTATATCTTGGTGGTAGCAGATTATGCTACAAGATACCCTGAAGCAGTGGCTCTGTTCTCCATGGAGGTAAAAATGATGTTTAATACTAAATGAGACTGAAGTTTCATTGCAGTCTGTTTTTGGAATCTGACAAAGAAGGACTCCTCACCCACTTCATCTTTTATTGCTCTAGTAAGTGAACCAGGGAAAAGTAATTCTTGAGATCAGTCAGAAAAATATAGTGAGATTAGTTAAGTACTGTTTTTCTGTACTTGTGTGGATCTATTTGTCTGTTATTCTAATGTTTCCCTGTAACTGAAACTCTAGTGTTTAGTTTAAATAGATATTTAGCAGTTTCACGTTCTTTTCTTATTTATTATTAAATATATTTAACTTTTTCATTGTGGCTGGCCTTTTAGAAAATATTTTAATCTCTGAGAGTACTTACATATATTTGATGACAGCTCTGGCTGCTCCTGAAAGCCTTGCTGTTGGTCAAACTACCATTTGTATAAATATTAATTTTACTCAGTATAATTGGTTATCCTTGCAAGAACCTTAAGAGTAGCTAGCTTTGGACTTTCTGGTGTTGGTCTAACTACCTTATATTCTGCGCAGAAGGGGCATAGCTAATAAATCTGTGCTAGCCTTTCCCAGGTGTGTGTGTCTGTGACTGTGTATGTGTGTGTGTGTGTGTGTGTGTGTGTGTGTGTGTGTGTGTGTGTGTGTGTGTGTGTGTGTGTGTGTGTGTGTGTGTGTGTGTGTAAAAATCAAATCATAAAGAGTGTGTGTATCTGCTGTTTGGAGCAGTGGCATGACGCACTGGCTTCACAAAGACGGTGCTGGAGAACTTGGCTTGAACACTCGGATGAGGTCTCAACCCTTTAGCTGTGCCATTGGGGAGTGTTATTGGAGATCTGGGGAGAGAAGGAAAACCAGCCCCTGGACTGAGTGTGCTCCCTGTGTGCTCTTAAGGGAAATGGTGCGTGATACAGAGAGCTGTACCTGGAAATACTAGGTGTCTCAATTTTTGTTCCAAGTGAACATCCCTCTCTCTGCAGTGTCAGTGGGGAGGATTCAGGCTCCTTAATTACTGGCCCAGACAGGGGACATCACAGCCCTAACAACTACAAACTATAATTACAGATTGTGCAAAGTAATCCTTGCAATGTGCATATATTGAAGATATGCTTGGTTCAACTATACAGATTACAGTTAACAGCAGGGCATTTGTGTTACTTGTATAGATTCTAATTTATTTAATATTATTAAAGAATTTCAGCTTTGTATAGTCATTACTCATGGCATTTGAATCCACAAACTCTGACTACAGTCTTACACTTGACTCCTAAAGTTGTCTTGTGCTACAGACTTATGCATGCATACTTGCTTTTCCAGTTAGGATATGCATGCTCACTTTGCTACTACTGTATAGAATGACAAAACATATATCTTTAAGTTTTAATGGTATAATAATACTTTGCTTGTGCTGCATGCATACCACTTGCTTCCCTCAGTCTCTCCAGATGATCAGTAAGAGCCTGCCTATTCACCTTAATTTCAGGAATAGCTGTGAAAAGAAAAGAAAAGAAAAGAAAAGAAAAGCAAAGAAGAGCATTATGCATACCAGTCTTGTCTACAGTTAGATTTCTATGTATTATAAATTCTCTTTATTAGCATACTTACACAACTGTGACATGTCAATAGTTTGAAACTCATCCAACCCCGAATAAGTGTATCACTCCTGCACTTTTGTAAGTCATTGAAGTGGTGCCTAGACTGGTCTCTGGTGTGTGGGGCACTAGTCTCACTGGATACAGTCTTGGCCAGACTATTCCAAGACTCCGGCTTGTACTGGGAGCAAGAATAGTCCCCCTGTAGAAGCCTTTGGCTGTGGGGCTTTTCCTAGAAGTCCAATAAATATTCTAGACTCATGAACATCCCATCTCTATGCCCTAAATTGGGCATCTTCCCCTCTAATGCCAGACATGTCTAATCCGAAAAGTAGAGCAATAGCCAATTATGATTTCCTGCCAATTCCTGTTATTGCATTTACTGGTAGTGCACAAACCCAAGAAACAATGCCAATCACTTTTGCACGATGTTAAGTAGAGATAACAGTGCCAAGCATGGAGGAAAGCAATGTTTGAAATTGGCATCAGTTTGAGGGGTGTCTGCTGTTGTAACTGTTAGGTGATTTAAATTGGTTGACATAGGTTCACAGGTTCATAGGTTCATGGGTTCATAGGTAGGTACTAGGCTATTGGTCCTAGGGCCTATATAAGCCTAGCCAAAAAGGTACTCTAGCTTTCGCCACCCAAGAAAATTATTTTCGTGTGCCCTTGTCGAGCAGAGCCACAGAGATGATCCCCAGGGTGAATTTCTTATTTCCCATCCAGTCATTAAGACTTTTCTTGAAGAGTGCTAATGAGGTGCTTTGTTTGATATAGATAGGTAGTTTGTTCCAGAGTATGGGAAGCCTCTGGTACAAAAATCTATCTCTGCAGCATGTTCTTTTTATTGTGGTGACAAGGTTTAGGTCCCTAGAGTGTGTAACTCGGAGGGATTTGGATTTCTTTAAGTGGAGCATGTCCAACAGCTCTGGGTTTGACATAGCTTTGTATGTTAGGCAGAGATTGCCTCTGAGTAGGCGATATGCGATGGAGTAAAGATGGAGTTTTATGAGATGGTCTGCGTAGAGCATCTGTTTGAGTCTGGTAATCCTCTTTGTGAGGTATTTCTGTGGGCTTTACAGTTTTTTCCTGGATGAGAAACCTTTTGTAATGAGGTGTGCCACATAGTAGGATTTCCTGACTACTGTGGTGATGGGATTATCAAAGGAGACTATTGTCCACCTGTGTCCCAAGGTCTCTTATACACACTTTCAGTGTTAAGTAGACTACCACCTATGTGGTCTCTCATGGGTACAGAGATTTTACCAAAGGGGATGACAATGCACTTTTTGGCATTGAGATTGAGGCCATGGCTTTGACACCAGGCATCTGTCTCAGTGAGGCCCTTTTGTAGGATGTCCACATCGTTAGGAGGTTCAATTATGGCTGCTAGTTTGCAGTCATCTGCGAACTTCATTAACCAAAGGCCTTCTGTGTTAGCCTGTACTTCAGAAAAGTAGATATGAACAGGAGAGGACCGTTACCCTCTCCTTGTTCAGCCTGGTAAGTGGAACATCAGAGTGTCTGACTATAGAGTCACCTATTACTAGTGTATCAGGCATGGTGTTTCGCCTTAAGGGCTGTGATTGTTTGGCACACTGACTTTGTGTACTATGTGTTGCATGTGCAGTGTTTTGAGGTGGTGTTTTCTTGGGTGTCTGCTTTGGGAGCCTCTGTTGTTTTGGTAAGCTTTTTATTAGAGCCTACTAGTATGTCTTTGTGTTTTTATGTGTTTGGTTTGCAGTTGTGGTTGGTTTATGTGAGACTGGGTTTGTTGTGTGTGTGGTTACCTTCTCTTCATGTCTGGTCTTGCTAGCCCTGTGTTGAGAGAGTTCAGTCTCCAGTTTGGCTATATAGTTGCATCTCTCACATGTGTTTGTGTTTGCTGGGAGGAGGAGAGGGTTGTCTGTGTACATGAGACAATTGTAACATTGTCTCAGGATTCCCAGATTAACCAGCTGAACTTGAGAGGATGTCAGTAATATACCACTCGCCATGCCAGAATAGTATAAGGAAGTGATGTGAAACTGGGTCAGAGAGGACTTTGAAGGGAAGTGGGTATTAACATGGGTTGTAGGTGGATGTAGTGCTTACGTTAGTTTAAGGGTGCTTCACTTGAAAGAAAGGTTTTAGGAGCAAGTGCTAGGCTTATAATATAGCGAATAGACTGATTTTGTTGAAAGTAGAGCTTTCTTAAGGGAAAAACTGAAGTGCAGACATGGCGGAGCCAGGAATAGTTTAAGCCTGTTTAACCAGCACTGCGCAAAGCCGCGCAAACGCGGAATTTAAACAGAGAACTTCAAAAGAGCTGGAAATGGTCCAAAACGACCAATTACTACAAGCTCTTGTGCTGAGGTCACTCCTTCAGGGACAGATAGGCTGCTCAAGACTCCCCACTCCCACTGGGGAGCAAAGAAACTTCCTTCTATCCAAGTAAGGCAATGTACAACACAGGAACTACACCACAGCCAGAATACAGCAAAGCCTGTATACTGGACTAAACTAGTCAAGAAAAGGCGGGAAAACAAGGATTTTTTTTGTTTTATTTGTTTTTTTGGGTTAAGAAGTACACAGAAATGCAGGAAAACAGTAATAAATCAATTACACAGGCTAGCGCACTTTAGTGGGCAGCCTCAACAGTTAAATTTCAAAAACAAACTTTTGACCAACTGTAACTTAAGTGCAGATAATGTATAATGCAAAAAACAGGTAATAAAGCAGTTTAAACTTGTTCAAAGTAAGAAAAAGAAGGTCTCTCAGGTAAAACAGCAAAAAAAAATAGTTAGATCAGGAAAGTAGTCACTTTTATCAGTTCTCTGCTGCTAGCACCACTCTGCAGGACCACGAGGAGCTGTTTCTGAGTAGTATAGCCAGAAAAAATGCTCAGAGGCGGATTTTTAAACAGGGAACTTCAAAAGAGCTGGAAATGGTCCAAAACAAACAATTACTACAAGCTCTTGTGCTGAGGTCACTCCTTCAGGGACAGATAGGCTGCTCAAGGCTCCCCACTCCCACTGGTGAGCAAAGAAACTTCCTTCTATCCAAGTAAGGCAATGTACAACACAGGAACTACACCACAGTCCAGAATACAACAAAGCCTGTATACTGGCCTAAACTAGTTGAGAAATGGCGGGAAAACAAGGATTTTTTGGGGGTTTTTTTGTTTTTTGGGTTAAGAAGTACACAGAAATGCAGGAAAACAGTAATAAATCAATTACACAGGCTAGTGCACTTTAGTGGGCAGCCTCAACAGTTAAATTTAACAAACAAAGTTTCGACCAACTGTAACTTAAGTGCAGATAATGTATAATGCAAAAAAAAAGGTAATAAAGCAGTTTAAACTTGTTCAAAGTAAGAAAAAGAAGGTCGCTCAGGTAAAACAGCAAAAAAAATACTTAGATCAGGAAAGTAGTCACTTTTCTCAGTTCTCTGATGCTAGCACCACTCTGCAGGACCACGAGGAGCTGTTTCTGAGTAGTATAGCCAGAAAAAACGCTCAGAGGTGGATTTTAAACAGGGAACTTCAAAAGAGGTGGAAATAGTCCAAAATGACCAATTACTACAAGCTCTTGTGCTGAGGTCACTCCTTCAGGGACATATAGGCTGCTCAAGGCTCCCCACTCCCACTGGTGAGCAAAGAAACTTCCTTCTATCCAAGTAAGGCAATGTACAACACAGGAACTACACCACAGTCCAGAATATAGCAAAGCCTGTATACTGGTCTAAACTAGTCGAGAAAAGGCAGGAAAACAAGAATATTTTTTTTGTTGTTTTTGTTTTTTGGGTTAAGAAGTACACAGAAATGCAGGAAAACAGTAATAAATCAATTACACAGGCTAGCGCACTTTAGTGGGCAGCCTCAACAGTTAAATTTAACAAACAAACTTTCGACCAACTGTAACTTAAGTGCAGATAATGTATAATGCAAAAAAAAAGGTAATAAAGCAGTTTAAACTTGTTCAAAGTCAGAAAAAGAAGGTCTCAGGTAAAACATAAAAAAAAAAATACTTAGATCAGGAAAGTAGTCGCTTTTCTCAGGTCTCTGCTGCTAGCACCACTCTGCAGGACCATGAGGAGTTGTTTCTGAGTAGTATAGCCAGAAAAAATGCTCAGAGGCGGATTTTAAACAGGGAACTTCAAAAGAGCTGGAAATGGTCCAAAACGACCAATTACTACAAGCTCTCGTGCTGAGGTCACCCCTTCAGGGACAGATAGGCTGCTCAAGGCTCCCCACTCCCACTGGTGAGCAAAGAAACTTCCTTCTATCCAAGTAAGGCAATGTACAACACAGGAACTACACCACAGTCCAGAATACAGGAAAGCCTGTATACTGGTCTAAACTAGTCGAGAAAAGGCGGGAAACAAGGATATTTTTTTTTTTTTTTTGTTTTTTGGGTTAAGAAGTACACAGAAATGCAGGAAAACAGTAATAAATCAATTACACAGGCTAGCGCACTTTAGTGGGCAGCCTCAACAGTTAAATTTAACAAACAAACTTTCGACCAACTGTAACTTAAGTGCAAATAATGTATAATGCAAAAAAACAGGTAATAAAGCAGTTTAAACTTGTTAAAAGTAATAAAAAGAAGGTCTCTCAGGTAAAACAGCAAAAAAATACTTAGATCAGGAAAGTAGTTGCTTTTCTCAGTTCTCTGCTGCTAGCACCACTCTGCAGGACCACGAGGAGCTGTTTCTGAGTAGTATAGCCAGAAAAAACGCTCAGAGGCGGATTTTAAACAGGGAACTTCAAAAGAGCTGGAAATGGTCCAAAACGACCAATTACTACAAGCTCTTGTGCTGAGGTCGCTCCTTCAGGGACAGATAGGCTGCTCAAGGCTCCCCACTCCCACTGGTGAGCAAAGAAAATTCCATCTATCCAAGTAAGGCAATGTACAACACAGGAACTACACCACAGTCCAGAATATAGCAAAGCCTGTATACTGGTCTAAACTAGTAGAGAAAAGGCGGGAAAACAAGGATATTTTTTTTGTTGTTTTTGTTTTTTGGGTTAAGAAGTACACAAAAATGCAGGAAAACAGTAATAAATCAATTACACAGGCTAGCGCACTTTAGTGGGCAGCCTCAACAGTTAAATTTAACAAACAAACTTTTGACCAACTGTAACTTAAGTGCAGATAATGTATAATGCAATAAACAGGTAATAAAGCAGTTTAAACTTGTTCAAAGTAAGAAAAAGAAGGTCTCTCAGGTAAAACAGCAAAAAAAATTCTTAGATCAGGAAAGTAGTCGCTTTTCTCAGTTCTCTGCTGCTAGTACTACTCTGCAGGACCACGAGGAGCTGTTTCTGAGTAGTATAGCCAGAAAAAATGCTCAGAGGTGGATTTTAAACAGGGAACTTCAAAAGAGCTGGAAATGGTCCAAAACGACCAATTACTACAAGCTCTTGTGCTGAGGTCACTCCTTCAGGGACAGATAGGCTGCTCAAGGCTCCCCACTCCCACTGGTGAGCAAAGAAACTTCCTTCTATCCAAGTAAGGCAATGTACAACACAGGAACTACACTACAGTCCAGAATACAGCAAAGCCTGTATACTGGTCTAATCTAGTTGAGAAAAGGCGGGAAAACAAGGACTTTTTTTTGTTTTTTTTTTTGTTTTTTGGGTTAAGAGACACACAGAAATGCAGGAAAACAGTAATAAATCAATTACACAGGCTAGCGCACTTTAGTGGGCAGCCTCAACAGTTAAATTTAACAAACAAACTTTCGACCAACTGTAACTTAAGTGCAGATAATGTATAATGCAAAAAACAGGTAATAAAGCAGTTTAAACTTGTTCAAAGTAAGAAAAAGAAGGTCTCTCAGGTAAAACAGCAAAAAAAAAAAATACTTAGATTAGGAAAGTAGTCGCTTTTCTCAGTTCTCTGCTGCTAGCACCACTCTGCAGGACCACGAGGAGCTGTTTCTGAGTAGTATAGCCAGAAAAAACGCTCAGAGGCAGATTTTAAACAGGGAACTTCAAAAGAGCTGGAAATGGTCCAAAACGACCAATTACTACAAGCTCTTGTGCTGAGGTTACTCCTTCACGGACAGATAGGCTGCTCAAGGCTCCCCACTCCCACTGGTGAGCAAAGAAACTTCCTTTTATCCAAGTAAGGCAATGTATAACACAGGAACTACACCACAGTCCAGAATACAGCAAAGCCTGTATACTGGTCTAAACTAGTCGAGAAAAGGTGGGAAAACAAGAAGGAATGAACACAGGGAAAAAGGACGGTGAAACAAACTAATGTACAGCAGTTGAGTGCATGTCAATGGAGGATGGTTGTAGCAGCAACACCAATCACGTATCAGGCTGGTACAGTAAGGACTGCACAGTGAAAATGTGTATTATGTGACTGTCACCCAAGGTAAAAGAACAATGGAGAAGATGTCTTTGGGATATAACATGACATGAACAATGGCGAGGACATCCATCAGGGATGTTATATGCAACTGGGGTTGGGTACATATTGTGAAGCTGTGCAAACTGATTTGCCTGAATATGACTGCAATGTCTGCACAGGTCTTCAACAAGTGGGACCCAGTTACAGTCTCATGGACAACAGTAAGAGAAGCACACACAATCATGGACCATATCAGAATAAAACCACCAGTAATCCCATGTCTCTGACACAGCATATATGATTCTGAGTGATCAAAGATGGTTATGCATGAACACGGCTTACTATCAAAACTTGGAAACTGCATCAGTTGACTGGCATATGGTCAACGTGCAGTTTCCAAGTTGGCAGAATGTCGACCCAAAATTGATCGACTACACTACAGCGATTGGGTAGTGTAGGTTGATAATTTGGGTTCAACATTGTGCAAGGAGGCTGCGCTTCAGTGAGGAACAGGGAATTAGACCATTTTCTCACTGTAGTGCGATCTCAGAGTTGGTATATTTAATGCACAGGGGGTGTGGGGGGCTGCAGGGGGCATAGCCCCCCTGCAAAATAATAGAATTAATGTACTATTGACTGTGGAGTTCAACAGTACGTTAATGTGCATAGCAGGAGGTGAGTGATGTCACCTCCTGCTATGTCGAAAACATCGAACCACAGTGGTCGATGTATTCATTTTCACTTTGGTTTACTATTCGGAATTTTGAATTCAGCATTTTGGGCCGACATTTTCAATGGTCAGCCAAAGCTGATTCAAAATTTCAATAGTAAACTCATGGACTCACTTGTAAAACTATTATGATATGTCAGCAATCTATGAGGGTAATCAGCACATGTCCTAACACTGTAACATCTGCTGGAGGTCTTAGGAGAGACACTGCTACACCTGTATGTGACATTATGATCACTTCAGGCTAGTTGACTGGTGTTCATGACACACACACACACACACACACACACACACACACACACACACACACACCTTTCATGTGGATGTCCTGCACAAACTCAGTAGTTGTGTTACATACAAGGGAGTAGTCACCATTGTGGCCACATGCTGGTGGATAATCGACATACTATATACCCCAGGACACAGGTCTCATACCTATTGGTCTGTTTATAGGGTGTTATATCTACATTATCCTTGGGTAGTGTGTTTGTTTTCTTAATGTAACAGATCCCCCCCTGCTTTTGTTTCATCTCATGCATTGTCTTGGCTGTGGCAGCAATCTTTGGTGTGTGTTGATAATGTCTGCATTATACTAACATCACAGTTGGAGTCAAAGATTGCCCACAATCTGTAGTCCTCCAGGCAGTTGTTTGGACACGGTATGTGTATGTCATTCTTGACATCTGTGACTTAAATAATGGACAGGAAAGGGCCTAGCAGACAGCCCTGATGTATGGACCTGATCACTGGACCCACGATATAGGTCACTTCACACATTTCAACATATTTAGATACCATGTATGTGATCCAGTGGTCTATCCACTTGGTGATATAGGTGTTTATGGCCACATCTGACAGCATTGAGTAAACACCTCAGTGTGAATTTGTATCAAATGCCTTGGCCTGGTCAAGTTCCACAGGATGATAGTGCTGTCATCATGCATGCCCTCAATTACTTCTTTGAGGACATCTAACAGATGTAACAGACATGGCTGTAGCATGAACAACTCACAAATGTCTTTTGCAAACAGCCATGATATTACTAGTATCCATTTAGAAAAGGTCCATGATGACATGTTGGTTTACCTCACAGATGAGGAGAGTCAGGATATATCTATATATGTATGCATCATGAGCTGTAGCCCCCCCAACTCAGATGGATGCATGTTGATGTACACCCTTCTACAGGAACACAGTCCATGTGGAGGATGTGGTGAGGTGTGTATCCAGCCATGTCAGGTAGGTATATGTTCTAAGTCATACTAAGGCAGCAGAAAGTACCCATGCACTACCAGGCTATAACTCACTCCACACCTTTCGGCCCCAGAACTTGGACTTTAGCTCCAAAAGCGGTGGTGTTTCCATATTCATAAAGGATGAGCACACCCCCAGACTGGTAGCCCAACATAACACATCAGAGATACTTCTGGTGCAGCTAACATTGGGTAAGACAGTGATTCAGGTCATAGCCTGCTATAGATCCCCAACCATGACCCAAGACTCACACTCCATGTTCCTAAGCACCCTGGAGAATATTAGGGTCCAACCTAACACTCTCATACTGGGCAACTTCAACTACCCCTCCATTAACTGGGAAAACTACTCATGTAACAATACACTTGCCCAATGTTTCCTGGAATTCATTAATTCCAATGCCCTGGACCAGCTCGTTTGTACCCCCACTAGAGGTAGCAACATCTTTGACCTGGTCATTACTAACATGGGTGATCGTTGCTCTACACCAATAGTTAACCCACACAGGTAAGCACCATGAAAAACTTCTCCAAAGCTAACTTTGGGCTCCTAAAAAACAGAGGTGGCTAACTTCATGGCACCCATGCAAATGGATAACAGTTGCATGACCGCCGAATCATATACCAATGCACTGTACAAACATGTACACAAATGCATGGATCTTGCCATACCAAATAGAACCAAGATGCTCTCCTCCAAAAAAAGGAAGACAATCTCTGGTGGTCCCTTACCATAAACAAACTCTACAACAGAAGGAGGAAACTGATGCAGAATAAGGTGAAGTCTCAAGACTGGAAAAACTTCCTTATCAGCCTCAACAAAATGTTGAGATCCCTCATCAAATCCTCTAATGCTAGCTATGAAAATAGAATTGCAGCAGATAGTAAAGACAACCACAAGGCCTTCTATAGTTATGTAAAGAACCTCCATGGCAATACCCAGATTTGCTCTGAGGTACTTCACAATGGTACCTCCTATACCAAGCCAACAGATATTGCCAATATACTGGCCGACAGATTCAGTGCCAACTTTACCCCTCTCTCCCCCCCAAAGGACCAATCACAATAACAGTAGATTGCCAGGCACCCAGTATTACTGCTGCATAGGTTAAAACAGCACTGGCCAAGGCTAAGAATACAGCTTCTATGGGACCTGACAATATCCCTGGCTGTGTTCTACATGAACTACAGAGTGGACTGGCACCTTACCTGTGTGCCCTGTTCAACCACAGCCTCACCTCAGACTTTGTCCCTATCAAATGGCAAACTGCTACAGTCATCCATCTCCACAAAGGAGGAGCGACTACAGACCCTGGGAACTATCATCCCATTAGCCTGACGAGTCTGATATGCAAAGCTATGGAATGCATCATCATGGACCTAATAAAAAAGGAGATAGTGATCTCCAGACTCTGGATCCCACACAGTTGGTTTTGCGATGGGTAGATCATGCCTGCTCAACCTGGTCAACTTCTTTGAGTCAGTCACCAGCGCTGTGAATGAAGGCAAGGTGGTTCATACAGCCTACCTTGATTTGGCCAAGTCCTTTGATACCATTCCCCACTCAGGAATCAGAGAAAAACTCACTAAGCTAGGCATCAACTCCTATATCACTAGCTGGGTTGGAAAATGGCACACAGATAGAACCCACAGTGTGAAAGTAACTGACTCCAAGTCAGACTGCCAACCAGTCACAAGTGGAGTCCAAAAAGGTTTGGTCCTGGGTCCTCTCCTGTTTGGTATCTACTTCTCTGAAGTCCAGGCCAACAGAAGAGACTCTGGCTGACAAAGCTCGCAGACGATTGCAAGTTGGGAGCTATTATTAACTCCCCAAGTAATGTTGACATCCTACAGAAAGGCCTCATTGAGACCAGTGACTGGTGTCAGAATCATGGCCTTAAGCTCAATGCCAAAAAATGTGTCATCATCCCCTTTAGGAAAAACCCGGTTCCCATGAATTATCACATTGATGATAGTCCACTGAACACAGACGGTGTTATAAGAAATCTGGGAACACAGGTTGTCAGCAACTTCTCTCTTTGACCACCACATTGCCACTGTGGTCAGAAAGTCCTTCTATGTGGCACATCTCATTACTAAGGGTTTTGCATCCAGGAAGAAAGAGGTCATTGTCTCCCTCTTCTCTCATTAGGCCAGTCATTGAGTACAATGTCCCATTTTGCATGTACCTCACTACACACCTGCAACAACTGGAGAAGCTGCAAACGTACCTCACAAAGAGGATCCTAGGCCTTAAACATTTCTCCTATATGGACAGATTCAAAAAACTCCAACTATTCTCTGTCTCATAACGCCTACTTAGAGGTGATCTCTGCTTGACTCACAAAGCCATGTCTGACCCAGATCTGTTAGAAATGCTACATCTAAAGAAATCCCAATCCATCTGCACCACACATTCCAGAGACCTCAACCTCATTACTACAATCAACAAAACATGCTGGAGGGACAATGTCATAACCCAGAGACTGTCCATGCTCTGGAATAGACTTCCCATACATGTCAAGCAGAGCACCTCACTGGCCCTCTTCAAGAGAAATCTTGATGAGTGGATGGGAAATAGAAAATTAACCCTAGGGATCACTCCAGTGGCTTTACTCAACAGAGGCACTGGGAACTAAGGTCAGGAAGCATGATGCTAGGGTAATTCTATGGGTTAGGCTTGTAAAGGCTCCAGGAACATTAGCCTAGTATACACCTATGAACCAATAGGCAATCTGTGATGTCACAGCCCACTGATTCTATACAATAGGCCTGGAAGAAGGTAAGACAGTGCATACTGCCTATTTTGATCAAGCCTGGGGTTTGGACACAATACCCCACTTAGGCATAATTGAGAATCTCTCCCAGCTGGGGATTAACCCTTACATCACTAGATGATTAACCAATTGGCTCACTGACAGAACACATACTGTGAAAGTTGGTGAATCAATCTCTACCAGCAGAGCTGTCACCAATGGCATACCCAAAGATTTCTGCTTGGAACTTTACTGTTTGGAATTTATTTCTCGAGAGTCCATGCTAAAATATATAGCCTTTGGCTTACCAAGTTTGCTGATTCTTGTATATTGGGTGTAATCACTGAGTGCACCAATGATGATAACATACTACAGGAGGGGCTAACACAGAAAAATGACTGGTGCCAAAGGCACACAGTCTACAAATAAATGTGAAAATGTGTCATTATTTTGGCCTTCAGCAAAGTGAAATGCCCCACTAATTAAAGCATTGACAACACTCCCCCTATCCTTAAACCCAGTAGTGCAAGACCTAGGAACACACATACATACCAATCTCAACTTCAACTATCAAGTGTCCACCCACAGTGGTATGGAAAGGCTACATTGTGCATTTCATAAGTCAGGCCATTGTATCCAGATCTGAGGATGATATAACAGCACTGTACTCAAATCTCATCAGAACCCTAATAGAGTATAATGCTCCCTTTCACATGTACCGCACCAGACAGATGCAGCAGCTGGAGAGACCACAGGGGTTTCTTACCAAGAATATACAGAGCCTACAAACCATGCCATGATGTCTGTGGATAGACTAAAAGCCATGTCACTGTAATCTGTATCATACAGGATGAGGTGACTTGTGCTGGCCTACAGGCCAGCCTCTGACCCTGTGCTGATGGGAATACTGCACATCTGCAAATCAACTATAGCTAATGGCATCAGCAGAGTCTGTTGAGGAGAAAATGGTAATAGCAGTATCCCACATGCTGTTGTGAAATGCTTTCTCTAATATCAAGCAAGGGCACAAATACACACACACACCACAGCTGACTTCAATGAGAACAGAACCCCTACCTATCTGTCTACTGTCTAGAGAACTCTGTATTTAAGGCAAGCACCATAGCTCAAGTCTGATTTGGAGAGTATCAAGTAACAGTTTATACATGATGACTTCAGCAGTGTCTGGTAAGGAGAAAATGGTAATAGCAGTGTCCCACATGCTGATGTAAAATGCTCTCTCTAATGCCAAGGAAGTGCACAAACACACACACACACACACACACACACACGAGCGCGCATGCACACACATAACCTCCCAGTTGACTGCAGTGAAACTAGAACCCCTACCTATCTAATTACACTGACTAGAAAACTCACTACTTTATGCAAGCACCATGGCACAAGTCTGATTTTTACAAGGCTGCAGGCCAAGTTATAGTGGATGACATCAGCACTGGATGTTGGAGAGAATATGTTGGGAGGCCTGCATGAAATTAATGTGTAGGCATATACAAGTGTCAAAATATTGGCAATGTATGGGATTGGAGTGGAAACTGTCAGATACACACTTTTGCTCCTTTGACTAGACAGATACAATAACAACAGAACCCCTACCTAAGTACACAGACTAGAGAACTCAGTACTTTACAAAAGCACCACAGAACAAGTCTTACATTTACAAGGCTGAAGGACAACTCAGAGTGGGTGACATTAACATTGGATGTTGGAGAGAAGATTTTGGGAGGCCTGCTATAAATGGATGTGTAGGCTTGTTCAACTGTCAAGATATTTCAAGTTCTGCATTTTACCAGATTAATTAGTGTGCAAGGTGTAGTATTTGCTGGTTGTGTTCCAATGTACAGGTTTACTTTAAGAGACAGCTTTACAAACTATATGCAATCAGGTCTCCACATTACTACAAGTGTTGGAAAATCTGAATGTGTATTATCATTCTAAAGATGTGCATGGTATATAACACCATCATTTGTTATTAATTTATGTACTGTAGTTGACATATCTGTGAACAATTACTGAGAGACCAAGGTTGCAGTGCATAGGGGGAGGTAGCACATAATTTGAATTGTAAATAGGTGACATTTTCTAAGATAGGGCCTTTGTTTTTTTCTGTTTCCACGTGTAGTTTCATGTCGCAAACACTAAATGGACAGTAAACAAAAGTAATACATGCTATTGTCCACTTTGCATAGTACACCAGCGAGTAGTGGATTTGAGCAATGGTTGGCAAAGTGTATGCGCATGCGAGATACACATTTCTACTGCTTTCCCTGTTTGCGCATAAACAGTGCACAAATGTGAGGTTCATTGCTAAAAGTATGAGAGTTAGTACTCAGTGTATGAAACACACCTGCAGCTTAGCTGAGTTAGTATTGAGTGTATGAACCACACCTTCAGCTTAGCTGACTCTAAGGCAACATGTATAAATGCCTTAACACATTTTATTTTGAGGCCAGATGATATAGGGTTCAAATCTAAGTATATACAATACTTTTAAATAAGTAGTGATAGTGCAATGAAATCATACTTTACACTATCTTCACGATGTGTTACTGTGTGTTGACTTAGCACAGAGTATTTAAGTGGCATTGCATGGAGGTAACTACACAAAGAAAGAGCCGTCACTTGGCATTGGTGCTCTGCAGAAACATAGAGGCAAAAAAATGAAGGGCTCCATTGTTTTTTTTTTTTTTTTTTTTTTTTTTTTGGTACTTAAGTGTATTGTGTATGATTCTATTTTTTTACCAGATAATAGGTGTTAAAATGAGGTAGATGGGAAAGTGGTGAAATGGGAGGCAAGCAGGGGGAAGAAAAAAGTGAAAGCAATATAGGAATGTGCAGGAGGGAGGTAGGAAAGAACCATAGCTATCCATTTCTTCAACAGTGTAAAATGAAAATATGAACAGAATCGTACCTGAATTTGGACTGTCACCTCTACAAACAGGAGTGTCAACTATGCAATCATGTTATATAGCCAATTAGACCAAATCAAGTGTGTCAAGAAGACATATGTTTGAAAGGGAGAGCTATGTAAGGGATGATATTTTTTGGGAGATAGGCGCCCATTTCTGTTTTATACTTCAGTGAAAGAGGAATGTTGGGTAAGGGACAATAGTATTTCTGGGTCAGGCGAGTTGGGTAGGTGAGTAAGCAAATGCAAACAAACAGAACAAGCAAGACAAGACACAGGGATGGTGAGGGAAACAAAAGGATGGGAGACACCATGATTGGAGTGAGGGATGGGACAATGCAAGCTCATGCCTGTCAAACTGGGAACAGAGAGAATATAGTCTTTGCTCGCCAGACTGTCATCACTGTCCCTTTACTCTACTGGCTGTTGGAGTGCTTGATGTCTCCTACAGACCATGAGGGAGAGCGGCCTCTCCAGCCAGTGTAAGCATACACCACTGGTGCTGTGCATGACCCTATGCAACAATGTTGGCATCTCCTGGTGGGTGATGAAATCCCCACCTCTGCCAGTACTCCCAGAGGGTACAACAGCACCACCTGCCAGGGTAGTGCAACCAGGGGGGCACAGGTAGTGCAGGGGCAGCAGAGGCAGTACTAACAGGTTGGGTCCCAGATGTGCTGGGCATTGGTGCTGGAGCTGGTGAGGGGGTCAGGCTGACCCACTGGGGTTGGACTACCTCGCTGTGCTGTGAAGCATTTTGTGATTAGTTACAGATGGATGACATGGAGACATTTTGATGAAACATAATAGAAAATTTAAAAAAAAGAGATAAGGGTTGGCGTGAGAGAAAAAAAAAAAGAGATAAAATTAGTACCATCATATATGACATACAATGCATTATCACAATTATACAACTATTTTAGCTGAAGTATTACATTTAAATATGCATCCTTATGATGATGTGATGTATTGCCAGCTATGCCAGGAGAAGTAGGGCAGTGGATGTGTAACATATGCCAGCATAGCTAGCTGGAATTTTGTAAAGAATTACATGTCATTTGTATATCAAAGTAATTTTTACAGATGCTTGTGTTTGAAAAATGTATTTGTAAAGTTGCTTGCTTTAAAAATGTACCAGCAGTGTGTCCTACTGAACAGAAAAAGAAATGTACAGGTATTACTTTAACCATTTAAATGCATATGTTTTAACAGAGGATACTGGAAGAGAAGAAGTTAATCTCAATCCATCTAACTTCAAAAATAGTTTGAAATTAAATTACCTGACTTTGGCCATAAATATTGTATCTTACAGTTCTCAGTAGAGCCAGACACAAAACAGTCTGTACTAGGAAGCTTTCTATATTATCTTTGGGGTGACCTAATTGCTACTCTGGAAGGGTGGAGGTTTGAAATTGTTTTATGACTTCCAGAAGCTGCAACAGATCTGAGCAAAACTATGTGTGTGTATTATTGACACATATGTGCTAAATCCTGGCAGTTTCTAGTAATGGGGAGTAGCATGGGAACCAGAAGTCAGATGGCAAGATGAATGTAATGTCACTCTATAATCTAAGACAAAAATGATGTTTAATACTAGATGAAATTGAAATTTCATTGCAGTCTGTTTTTGGAACCTGACAGAGAAGGACCCCTCACCTACTTCATCTTGCCTTTCTCTTAAGTGAACTAGGGAATAGTAATTATTTACATCAGTCAGGAAAATATAGTGAGATTAGTTAAGTACAGTTTTTCTGTATCTGTGTGAATCTATTTGTCTGTTATTTTAATATTTCCTGTTGCTGAAACTCTGGTGTTTACTGTAAATAGATATTTAGTATTTTCATGTTCTTTTCTTATATATTGTTAAATATATTAAAACTTTTCATTGTGTCTGGTCTTTTAGAGAATATTTTAATCTCTGAGAGCACTTATATACATACATATATATATATATATATATATATATATATATATATATATATATATATATATATATTTGGTGACAGCAGTGGTCACTCCTGAAAGCATTGCTGTTGGTCAAACTACCATTTGTATTAATATTAATTTCACTCATTGTTTCTAAATTGTCTGATATTGATTGTTTAAACTATGATAAAGTAAAGAAATGTTTACTAGAATGTTTTAAGTTAACACCTGAAGCTTACAGAAAAAAGTTTTGTGAGCATAGATGCAAGGCAGATGAAAGTGAGTATGATTATATTGCTGAGTTAAGTATTTATTTTTATAGGTGGGTGAGTTGGTGTCAGGTCACCACTTTTGAAGGGCTGACAGATCTTTTGGTGAGGGAACAAGCCCTTATCACTTTGCCTGAGGAAATGAGAATCTGTTTGGCAGACAGAGAGTGCAAGTCTGCTGATGTGCTGGGAAAAAGGGAGATCTTGACTTAGCAAGCAGGGCATCACTGCACAGAAGGGGATACCCAGTACTGCATGTGGATATAAGGGAACTCATGGTGGGCATCCTAAATCACCCCAACAGAGTCCACCAGTAAGAGGGGAAGCCACTAGTTCAGGTACACAGCCAGGATCAAGGGTTAAATGTTTTAAATGTAATGAGTGGGGCCATGTATCATATAGATCTTAATGGAGGCAAGGTGGGGAACAAAAGACGGGGGAGCCAGCAAGTGGGAATAACAGTATGCCAGTGGTAAGTTGTCCAGAGACAACAGGGGTACCAAACTATCACCAGAGGTTATATCCTATCATAGTGGCAGAAAACAGGCCACTGCTAAGAGAGACACAGCCTCTTACATAATGATTGTGAAGCCTGCAGTGGGTAAAGAGGAGCAGTACTTGCTTTAGCAGTCCACTCCAGTCAGAGCTTTAGGAGGGACCCCATTGCAAATGCCTTTGGCCAAGGTTTACCTTGACTTCGACTGTGGAAAAAGAAGCAAGCAAGTAGGTGTGTTTGAGGATATCCCTGCAGATGTCTTGATAGGGAATGATTTTGATAATGCAGTACTTTGTGTGCATGCAGTTACATGCAGTCAGGCTTGGAGACAGGCATGTGGGTCTGGTAGCCTGGGGGAGACCCAGACAGACCCCATGCCTGAAGCCAGGATCGTGAGGTGGCTATTTTACAGAGGAAGGTACCCTGTAGCAGTGAGCCTGAAGGTAAGCCACAGTTGATGGTAGGTACTGATATTCCCTGCGACACAGTGACGGCAAGGGCAGAGGTGAGTGGTAGCATCCAGGCTGACGGTGAAGCACCACAGTCAGAGGATACCAGACTTCCTGTGGAAGGGGAGCTGGAAAGAGTTACAAAGATAGAGCTGTGATAGGCTCAGCTCTTGGACCCTACACTAAGAGGCTTGATGGATGTAGCTAAAGAAGCACCTGATTCTCAAGGAAAAGGGAAGTCAGTATATTAGAACAAAGGGTTACTGTATAGAGAGTGGACTCCTGGGGGGGGGGGGGGTTAGTGGGTGAGGTAATGCAGCAGTTGGCAGTTCCTAGACTTTACCATCTGGCACATCTAGCCATAGCCCATGACATTCTTTTTGCAGGTCATATGGGCATAAAGCATACCAAGAGATGTTTTATGCAGAACATTTATTGGCCTGGGATTGCAAGGGATGTAACAGAGTACTGCAGGATTTGCCAGCAGTGCCAAAAAATAGACAAGGCAGGAGACAAGGTCAAGGCTCCTTTGATGCTTTTACCTGTGACTGAGGAGTTATTTCAGAGGGTATTTATGGATACTGTGGGGTCTCTGAGTACCCCAACTCCACAGGGAAGAAGTATATCTTGGTGGTAGCAGATTATGCTACAAGATACCCTGAAGCAGTGGCTCTGTTCTCCATGGAGGTAAAAATGATGTTTAATACTAAATGAGACTGAAGTTTCATTGCAGTCTGTTTTTGGAATCTGACAAAGAAGGACTCCTCACCCACTTCATCTTTTATTGCTCTAGTAAGTGAACCAGGGAAAATTAATTATTGAGATCAGTCAGAAAAATATAGTGATATTAGTTAAGTACTGTTTTTCTGTATCTGTGTGGATCTATTTGTCTGTTATTCTAATGTTTCCCTGTAACTGAAACTCTAGTGTTTAGTTTAAATAGATATTTAGCAGTTTCATGTTCTTTTCTTATTCATTATTAAATATATTTAACTTTTTCATTGTGGCTGGCCTTTTAGAAAATAGTTTAATCTCTGAGAGTACTTACATATATTTGATGACAGCTCTGGCTGCTCCTGAAAGCCTTGCTGTTGGTCAAACTACCATTTGTATAAATATTAATTTTACTCAGTATAATTGGTTATCCTTGCAACAACCTTAAGAGTAGCTAGCTTTGGACTTTCTGGTGTTGGTCTAACTACCTTATATTCTGGGCAGAAGGGGCATAGCTAATAAATCTGTGCTAGCCTTTCCCAGGTGTGTGTGTCTGTGTATGTGTGTGTGTGTGTGTGTGTGTGTGTGTGTGTGTGTGTGTGTGTGTGTGTGTGTGTGTGTGTGTGTGTGTGTAAAAATCAAATCATAAAGAGTGTGTGTATCTGCTGTTTGGAGCAGTGGCATGAAGCACTGGCTTCACAGAGACGGTGCTGGAGAACTTGGCTTGAACACTTGGGTGAGGTCTCAACCCTTTAGCTGTGCCAGTGGGGAGTGTTACTGGAGATCTGGGGAGAGAAGGAAAACCAGCCCCTGGACTGAGTGTGCTCCCTGTGTGCTCTTAAGGGAAATTGTGCGTGATACAGAGAGCTGTACCTGGAAATACTAGGTGTCTCAATTTTTGTTCCAAGTGAACATCCCTCTCCAGTGTCAGTGGGGAGGATTCAGGCTCCTTAATTAGTGGCCCAGACAGGGGACATCACAGCCCTAACAACTACAAACTATAATTACAGATTGTGCAAAGTAATCCTTGCAATGTGCATATATTGAAGATATGCTTGGTTCAACTATACAGATTACAGTTAACAGCAGGGCATTTGTGTTACTTGTATAGATTCTAATTTATTTAATATTATTAAAGAATTGCAGCTTTGTGTAGTCATTACTCATGGTATTTGAACCCATAACCTCTGACTACAGTCTTACACTTGACTCCTAAAGTTGGCTTGTGCTACAGACTTATGCATGCATACTGGCTTTTCCAGTTAGGATATGCATGCTCACTTTGCTACTACTGTATAGAAAGACAAAACATATATCTTTAAGTTTTAATGGTATAATAATACTTTGCTTGTGCTGCATGCATTCCACTTGCTTCCCTCAGTCTCTCCAGATGATCAGTAAGAGCCTGCCTATTCACCTTAATTTCAGGAATAGCTGTGAAAAGAAAAGAAAAGCAAAGAAGAGCATTATGCATACCAGTCTTGTCTACAGTTAGATTTCTATGTATTATAAATTCTCTTTATTAGCATACTTACACAACTGTGACATGTCAATAGTTTGAAACTCATCCAACCCCGAATAAGTGTATCACTCCTGCACTTTTGTAAGTCATTGAAGTGGTGCCTACACTGGTCTCCGGTGTGTGGGGCACTAGTCTCACTGGATACAGTCTTGGCCAGACTATTCCAAGACTCAGGCTTGTACTGGGAGCAAGAATAGTCCCCCTGTAGAAGCCTTTGGCTGTGGTGCTTTTCCTAGGAGTCCAATAAATATTCTAGACTCATGAACATCCCATCTCTGTGCCCTAAATTGGGCACCTTCCCCTCTAATGCCAGACATGTCTAATCCGAAAAGTAGAGCAATAGCCAATTATGATTTCCTGCCAATTCCTGTTATTGCATTTACTGGTAGTGCACAAACACAAGAAATAATGCCAATCACTTTTGCACGATGTTAAGTAGAGATAACAGTGCCAAGCATGGAGGAAAGCAATGTTTGAAATTGGCATTAAGAAAGTCAGCAAGTACGTACACCACTCACAAGAATATTGACCCGACTGGTCTGGTTGTTGGCAATAAAGGATCAACGCAGCTTCCACAGCAAGTCAGTTTAATAAACTAAAGACATCAAAATACACGGCAGGAACAAGATCCACAACATGAATACACTCAGTTAAGCGCTTTCATCCGCCAATGGCAGACTTCATCAGAGTTCAAGGTGCTTGATCCTTTATTGCCAACAACCAGACCAGTCGGGTCAATATTCTTGAAATTGGCATTAGTTTGAGGGGTGTCTGCTGTTGTAACTGTTAGGTGATTTAAATTGGTTGACATAGGTTCACAGGTTCATAGGTTCATGGGTTCATAGGTAGGTACTAGGCTATTGGTCCTAGGGCCTATATAAGCCAAGCCAAAAAGGTACTTTAGCTTTCGCCACCCAAGAAAATTATTTTCCTGTGCCCCTGTCGAGCAGAGCCACAGAGATGATCCCCAGGGTGAATTTCTTATTTCCCATCCAGTCATCAAGATTTTTCTTGAAGAGTGCTAATGAGGTGCTTTATTTGATATAGATAGGTAGTTTGTTCCAGAGTATGGGAAGCCTCTGGTACAAAAATCTATCTCTGCAGCATGTTCTGTTTATTGTGGTGACAAGGTTTAGGTCCCTAGAGTGTGTAACTCGAAGGGATTTGGATTTCTTTAAGTGGAGCATGTCCAACAGCTCTGGGTTTGACATAGCTTTGTATGTTAGGCAGAGATCGCCTCTGAGTAGGTGATATTCGATGGAGTAAAGCTGGAGTATTATGAGACGGTCTGCGTAGAGCATCTGTTTGAGTCCGGTAAACCTCTTTGTGAGGTATTTCTGTGGGCTTTACAGTTTTTTCCTGGATGAGAAACCTTTTGTGATGAGGTGTGCCACATAGTAAATTTCCTGACTACTGTGGTGATGGGATTATCAAAGGAGACTATTGTCCACCTGTGTCCCAAGGTCTCTTATACACACTTTCAGTGTTAAGTAGACTACCACCTATGTGGTCACTCATGGATACAGAGATTTTACCAAAGGGGATGACAATGCACTTTTTGGCACTGAGATTGAGGTCATGGCTTTGACACCAGGCATCTGTCTCAGTGAGGCCCTTTTGTAGGATGTCCACATCGTTAGGAGGTTCAATTATGGCTGCTAGTTTGCAGTCATCTGCGAACTTCATTAGCCAAAGGCCTTCTGTGTTAGCCTGTACTTCAGAAAAGTAGATACGAACAGGAGAGGACCCAAGACTGAACCATGTGGTACTCCACTTGTCACTAGTCTGAAGTCGGATTTGGAGTCTGCTACTTTCACAGTGTGGGTTCTGTCGGTGAGCCAGTTGGCAACCCATCTTGTGACATAGGGATTTATACCTAGTTTAGTGAGTTTATCTATAATTCCAGAGGGGGGGGGATGATGTCAAAAGCCTTGGTGATATCTAGATAGGCTGTGTGAACCACCTTACCCACGTCTACGGCTTTGGTGACTGCTGCATAGTAGTCTATCAGGTTTAGGAGACATGATCTGCCTTTTACAAACCCGAACTGGGTGGGGTCCAGAGTTTGGAGATTACCAATGTCTTTGTTTATAAGTTCCATGATGATATGTTCCATGGCCTTGCAGACCAGGCTTGTTAAGCTAATGGGGCGGTAGTTCCTGGGGTCTGTGATGGTGCCCCCTTTATGGAGTGGGTTAACCATCACTGTGCACCATTCAGTGGGCACAAAGCCTGAAGTGAGACTACAATTGAACATGTTGCTTAGGTCGGGTGCCAGTTCATTCTGTAGTTAGTGCAGAAAGCAGCCTGGGATGTTGTCAGGTCCCATGGATGCTGTGTTCTTGGCTTTGGAGAGTGTGGTCTTTACCTGTGGAGCCATGATTACAGGAACTTTGCATTCTTCCGGTATACAGATGGGCCTTTTAGGGGGTGTGAGAGGTGTAAAGTTAGCACTGACCCTATCTGCCAGGATGTTGGCAATATCAGTTGGTTCTGTATAGTTAGTGTCATTGTGCTGTAACTCAGAGCAGATCTGAGTGTTGCCATTGAGATTCTTGACATAGCTATAGAATGCTTTGTGGTTGTCTTTAGAATCAGTGGCAATTTTGTTTTCATAACTAGTTTTGGAGGATTTTATGAGAGATCTCAGCTTCTTACTGAGGCTGACCAGGGAGTTCCTCCAATCATGGGATTTTACTCTTTTTTGCAACAGTTTCTTTCTTTCTTCTGTTGTAGAGTTTGTTTATGGCAAGGGACCACCAGATTGGCTTCCTTTTTTTGGAGGATAGCATCTTGTTTCTATTAGGGATAGCACGATCCATGCACTTGTGTAAGTGCTTATAAAGTGCATTTGTTTAGGATTCAGCAGTCATACCTCTACTGTCTGTCTGCATGGGTGTCGTGAAGTTTGCCACTTCTGTCTTAAGAAGCGTGAAGTTGGCTTTGGAGAAATTTTTATGGTGGTTTCCCTAATGGGGGTGGGGTGGGATGTGGATGTCTACGGTGATTAGCTTGTGGTCAGATCTGACCAATGAGGAACTGACATCTGGTGTGGAACACCAGTCACCCATATTGGTAATGACCAGGTCCAGGATATTTCTGCCCCTGGTGGGGGTTTGGATAAGTTGATCCAAGGCATTGGAATTTATGTATTCCAGAAAACATTGAGCAAAAGAGTTGATACAAGTAGTTTTCCCAGTTAATGGTGGGGTAGTTGAAATTGCCCATTATGAGGGTGTTGGGTTGTACCCTAATATTTTCCAGTGTGTCAAGAAATGAGGTGTGGGAATCCTGGGGCATGGTGGGGGATCTGTAGCAAGTTACAATTTGGATTGCGGTCTTGCCCAGAGTTAGTTGCACTTGGATAATCTCAGATGGATTATGCTGAGTAACTAGCCTGGAGGTGTGGATATCCTTAATGAATATGGACACGCCTCTGCCTTTAGTGTTTCGGTCCAGGTTAGGTGGCCAAAAGGTGTGGTATGAATTATAGCCTGGTAATGCAGGGGTGCTCTCTGAAGCCTTGAACCAGGTCTCTGTCACTGCACAGATGTCAAAGTTCTCCATTTTAAGAAGTGCCTTGAGTGAATGCATTTTGAGGTTTAGACTTCTAGCACTGAGTAGCATTACCCTCAGATTTTACTTGCTTGTACCTGTTATGGTGGTGAATTTGTCATTTGAACCTTGCCTAAAAAAGGCACTATAGGGGTGGCAAGACCCTTAGCCAGTTTCCTGAATCCCAAGGGTGACAGGTGCAGGCCATCTCTGGCAAAGCATTGTGGCCTGTCGATCATGTCATCCCAGGCAGACAGATACTGGATCCCCTTAGAATGACATCAGATGCTTAGCCAATTGTTGAAGTCAATCATTTTGTCCTTGTACTGTGGCATAATTCTGGGTGATGGCAGGATGCTATTTAGGGCTAGGGTCATACCTGCCTGGGCTACAAGATTAGAGAGCTCCTCCATGTCTCTTTTCATGTAGTCCAGGGAGGTACATCTCAGGTAATTCACACCAACATAGACAATGACAGAGTCATATTTGTACTTGTTGTGGAGTGACCTGAGTGCATGCATTATGTGGCAGATCCTGGCACCTGAGAGGCAGCTGACAGTAACTTTCTCCTTGTTTAGCCTGGTGAGTGGAACATCAGTGTGCCTGACTATAGAGTCACCTATGACTAGTGTGTTGGGTACGTTGTTATGCATTATGGGCTGTGGTTGATTGGCACACTGAGTTTGTGGGCTATGTGTCATTTGGGTTATGTTGGGGGTAGAGGTTGCTTGCTTTTCTGCTTTGGAGGTCTCTGTTGCTTGAGCATATTTTTATTGAGAGCCTCTGTGAATATAGGTGTGTGTTTTGTGTTTCTATGTGTCTGTTTTGGTGGTGTAGGTTTGAGGGACTATGTGATGAGTGTGGTGTGGTGCAAGTGTTTACCTTCTCCTCTTGACTGTCTAGTCCAGTCTTGGGTGAAGAGAGCTTTGCTTCCGGTTTGGCTATATAAGTGCATCTCTCACAGGTTGTAGTGCTGGGTGGCAGGAGGAGAGGGTTGTCTGTGTACATGAGGCAATTGCTGCATTGCCCCAAGACATCCAGATTCATCAGGCAATTTGAAGAGCAGACTTTATGGTGCCGGGAATAGTTTAACCCTAGCTAAGTGGCGATGCATAAAGTGCATTTTTTAACAGTAGCAAATGAGCAAACTGATTTAAACAAATTAACCAATTAACCAATAAAAAGCTAAAAACTGAGACCCATTCCAGCAGTCTTCAATCAGACAAGTTCTAACTGCAGACTCCTGCCACAAGGGTGCAGGGGAACCTTCTCCAAAAAAAGATGGTCTGGATTAGTGCTCAAGTTATACAACCAAAGCTAAATTTAGCAGGTCCAAATTTAGTCTATGCTACAGCAAACAAGGCATACCAATTTCAGAAAGAAACAGTTCAAATAAGCAGGCACAATAAGCCCTGAGGGCATGAATGTCCTGACCTGACATGTTTGTTTGACTTTATAAATTGATTTGTATAGTGTGGGATCCAAACCTATGCATAAGGGGCAAAACATTTTTTCCACATTGGTGATTTATCATGTTTGCCACAGAAGAACTGCTTCTCAGACATAGCCATGAATCATTCATACATGCAGATGACAGTTTGAGGTGTTAACCATGTATGTGTTTAAGCTGACAAGGTCCTTGTATATAGCTCAGTTTGTGTATGTGTCTTATTTAAGTGTAGAGGCCATCCAAGTCCAGATTGCAGAATTATACTTACAGAAACATAGTCGACTGTATACCCTCAGTCATACATCTGAACCTTCAAAACACAGTAAGGGTGTCTTATCCCTCATACATATAATCCATATCAGTTCCACAATTTATAATTATGTATAAAGTGTTATAAGTGATATTTAATATAATGTGAAATGGAACAACAGTACAAATGTCTGGAAGTTCCTGTATTAGAACCCTGGACTGTGTGTATGGCAGCCCTACACTTACACCTATTGCCACAGAAATGGTTATATAACAGTTGCATAATTCCCTATTCATTCTTAAATTCCATGTGTTAACTACCGCGCAACACCATTTAGTGTGTTTGTGCAGTGCCCAACAGAATTAATAGAATGTATCCATTTTAAATTGTTGACTGTCTGCATCCTATCTGCAGGTGTTTGATGATTGCAGGTGTTGGGGAAGCTTGCTAACCAATGCTCAACATTGCTTAGCTGTGTTGCATGATGAAAAGCAAAAAATGCAACAATGTATCCTTTTTGACCTTTACACTCTCTATGCCCTGTCTGCAGGTGTTCTGTCTGCTTCCCGTGTGGGACACTAGTCCAGGTTTGTGCACTGCTAAGTGTCACGCAAATGAAATAAACACAGCTAAACGGTACACTCATTGTGATTCTCTGTTTCCCTTGTTTGGGCTAAGCCTCACGCCAAGCCATCATCGGCATTAAAAAAGGGAAAATTAGGTGAAATGAAGAAAATAAATCTATTAAATAAACAACACTACACCATTTATGTTGGTACACAGAAAATATTTTTACATAGGTCTGGATTTGAACTCTCACACCAATGAACCTTAAAACACAGTAAGGGTGGCATATCCCTCTTTGCCACACAAACAGCTTTGTGACAGAGAACTAAAATCATTGTGCATACAACCAACTGCAACATCACCCACAGATCTAACAAAACATATGACAGTTGTTTGTACATGTATTAATTTCAGAAGTAGTGCATTGAGTGGTCACACAACCATTTCTGACTATTACTTGCATACATGCAGCTCTGTCTTATCTTTCTGTGTTTGTTGCTCATTCTTGTCTTATCTGACCAGTAATCTCAGACATGCAGTCTGTAAGGCATTCTGTATCACTGTCCTTAAAATGTGCGTGGATATTAAATGGCAATTATATACAGTTGTCAAGAAAACAAAGGGAGGTTGGATGTTACTGAACAGAAAGTGTGAAATGTGCTGTTTACTTACATTCAAAACATTAGTACAATTACTTCTAAACTTTGTAAGTCTAACCCAGCTGACACACCCACTGAAGGTAGGGGAGTCTTAATTGCTGTTTTGTTTGCCTTCTCCCTACCAGTAATCATTCACAGTTGCAATCCATTAGGAACAAACACTGTGAGAGTGCCTGCACTATGTTTACATGTGCTACACGCAGCCAAGTATTTGGGATTCAGCAATTCAATTTGCATCTTCACTGTGATCACAGCCCTGAATCTATACTATAAAAAGGAACTGCATAGCTAGGGAACCTGAGGTGATGAGACTTGTTGATGTGGATAACACAGAAGATATTACTTAGGGATTTATCTGCACAGAAGGCTACTGATCTTGATAAGGTATGCTTGTGTTTTTCAGCTATATACTGGACATGCTGAAATTTCAGCATTAAATATCTGTTAATATATACCTATTTATATATATGCCTTAGCAAATGTTACTTTTTATCAGTGTGCATTTCTAAGAAGTGTACTGATGGCATAGGCATGTTCGTTAGGGCATTTTTCTGCTGCACAGCCTTATTAAATGTCATCATAGGTGCTAATGTTAAAACTGTTTTCCTCATTACACTCTTCTATTCTTATTTCATTGAAATGTAAATGTCATATATTGTCAATGACACAGGGGTGTTTGCTTCCTAGTATGGCCCATACACAGCTCTAGGAGAGTGCTGGCCACAGGTAGACATTACTGGCAATAGCATAAAATGGAATGTTCTGTGGTAAATGTGCATACATATTTCAGGGACAGTTTATTTGATAGCACTTTTAGCATTTCACCGATGGTTGGTTATCAATATGTGTCATTTGCCTGTTGCTTTGGGGGTTAGGGAGCCAAGTTGCATTTCTGTTTTGGCACAAGAAAGATTTGCTATTGTTACTATCCTTATTTTGCATCCAGCCTTGCTTTGTGTGTGATTGTAATATGTTACAACCACACAGTTCATTTTTTATATTTGAATATCCTGACATTTTAATGTTCTCCAGTGGGTAATAGTGAAATACTACCTTTTATGTGTTATATCAAAGCAGGACTTTTATTTATGTAATACTTATGTGTATTATCCTCCTTTTATGTTTTAATCACCTAAGACTATGGAACTCAGGCATCCTAATCCCTGCAAATCCCCCTTTAGTGACCTTGAGACTGATGTTATTGTAGAAGCATTTAGGTGACATGGTGCCTTTCTGTTCCAGAGGGGATGTGGGGATATCTCTGGCATAATGCAAATTTGGCAGCAGATAGTAGTGATGTGAACACAGTAGGTGGCCAATGCAGGACATATGATCAGGTGCACCATAGGGCCACTTACATGATTTCATTGGCCCAAAGGAGATCAGCTGCAGTGGCCCGTGAACAGATGGCTGCCGAGGGGGCCTATTACAGAGCCACCACTGACACCAAATGAAAACTTCCTGTCCACTGTCAGGGATCCAGACAGCTCACTGGAAAGTGCACAACTGTATGTTATTGATATTGGTGCTGCTGTTTCAGGGAGGACAAATATGCCCATGGAGGAGCTTCCAGGTAGGCTTACATATCTTGATTTTTAAATACTTCTTGTACAGTAAAATACTGACAGCAGTACTTAAGTTCTGTTTAACATTACATTTCTTTTGGGGGGGATAGTTGTAGATTGATACAGTTAACACCACATTCTGGTTGATTAAACATGGGCTTGGGGTGGACATGTCATTCAAGTTATTGTTAAAAGTATCATTAATGTATACATAAAAGGTAAAACGTTTTAACCCCCTGTGTTACTGTTCATTGTGATGATGGTGTCCTTACCTTTTGATAACTTCTTCCAGGACCATCCAGCATAGGGAGCCTACAATCATCTGCACATAGTGGCACCACTGTTACTTTGTTAGCATATATTGGACTATAGTAGTGTAGGTATTAACGTTTCCCTGTGTTTGTTGCTTATTATCACAGGTAATCCTAACAGTGGAAGTGTGGGACTCCTACTACCTGATGTCAGAGTATCAGAAGACTCTGATGATGATGGTTGCCAAACAGAGGCACAGTCAAGGAGTGCAGAGTTTAATCTGACACTGACATTGACATTCAGCCATCCTCTGTAATTCTATCGTACATAGCCAGTAAGCCTACTCCAACCCATTCAGGTGAGCTCTCAGAAATTGGACAGGTGGAGAGTGAGGCATTCAATCAGAGCAGTGTGGTTATTGTGGCTTCAGTGCCTGTTGACTCTGGTTGTAGCCAAAGTGTGGGTGAGGGGCCAAGCAGAAGAGTTGTTATGGGGTGCTTGGAGGAGGCCTGCTGTCCATCCTCCACCTGATCCAGGTGTGTCTTCCCTTGCCACTCGATGTATGTTTAGCACTATCATGGAGGTGCAAGCATGTTCCATTAGGTCCTCCAGAGAAATGGTTAGGGTTGTAGATACAGCACAGGCTGACATGCATGACTTTCTCCACAGTGTTGCCAATTCAATGGAGTGGATGAATGACATATTGGAACAGGTGGTGTCTGTGATGGAACGTCTGCTTGGAGGGGGACGGCATCCATAGGCATAGGTCAGCCATATCATCTGATGTTAGCTGATGTAGCCATGCCCGATCACGCTCCCATAGTGGCACTACTTCCACTGCTCCATCAGCGGTTGAGGTGTCCACACCCCAATGTGGCAGGCCATGGTGTCCTAGTCCTGGACATCATCATGAGGGGAGCTCCTCCAGCAGATATCAGTCAAGCTTAGGTAACAGCAGTGCAACTCTTGGCAGAGCCAGTCCTTGTGGTTGGGTACAGCAACAATGAACTGCCACCTCTATGATGCACTGCTTACACCTGTCTGACACACCAAGATGTAGAGCTAGCACAGAGCTTGGCTGTGTTCTTGCACATATTCACACACCAGCTTCACCTGGTGGGCCCACAAAGACACACACAACAGTTACATGATTCAGCCATGAAGCTTAAAGCTCATTCTGTCTTACAAGCCTTTTGTTACTTTAGCCAAATGTCTGCCTGCTTCTCTTTCTTACTGACCCGCCGCACTCACTTACCTTTTGTGTCAGCCTAGCCCCCCCACACACACACACACACACACAAAACACCCTCTGCAAGTGATGGTAACTGACTCTGCCATCCCATATCCTTGTTTTCTATCTTTTGGATTCAGGGATACATAAGCTTTGTGTATGATGCTCAGGATGCATAGCTGACTTAATGCTTAGTATATCTGTTTGTGATGTTTTGCTAATTGTACTTTTGACATATTTTGGTCTTAGAAAGTTAGATAGTTGATAGAATCAAAACAGTTTTTTGCATCAGTATTTTTAAGAATTTTCTTAGGGTTGTAAAGTCTGAAACTGAAATGTCTCTCATTACTTTCTAACTTCTCTCCTTAATGATTTTCCAGTAAAAAAGTATGAGTCCAAACTGAGGACATTTGGTGGCTGTCAGTACTTGTGAGAGGTATAAATGTGTAAATCTTTGATGCCTGAGGCCTATTACTTGATAGAGGACACATGTATTCACATAAGTCTCTGCTGTCACATGTTAAGTCATTGCTGTACAAATCACCCACCTTTTACTTACTTATATTACCAAGTAACAACATGTAGGGATATGCCATTCATTTGTATTATTACACAATTCTGTTTTAACACTCTAGGTTCAACACTTACCTTGTAAATCCAGCAACGGCTACAGTTTTAGTTCAGGACTGAATCTGCTTGGTGCTAGAAGGACACAGCCATTACATGGGTAGGTAAAGGTTGCGAGCATTGCCTGGTATCAATGTTACTATAAGTATGTGTCAGGATGAAAGTTTTAGCCCCTTAGGTGTGATTGAGTGTGCTATGTGTTACCTGTTAGCCAATGCAAGGGAATATTGAGCACGCCTACGTCTGCCTACATCCACAGCAGCTGCTGGTTCCCCTCTGACTTTTCACCTGCATGTGGCTGTGGTGACCTTGCCATTGGTGGTGGGATGTGTGCACCTTCCCCTTGTTGATCCTGCTGAAGTTGTTTTCTCAGGATGATGTTGTGAAGCATGGCACAGCTGGTGAAGATTTCAGTAAATATACATGGATTTTACTGCAAGGCTCCTCCATATGTATCTAGACGCCAGAGCCACTACTTCAGCAGCCCAAACACATGCTCTATGATATTTCTGGTTTCAGCGTGTGACTCATTATGGCATTCTTGTGTGTGTGCATTTCTAATGAGCAACATCAGCCACAGTTCCAGTGCATAACCTGCATCCCCCAGTAAATGACCCTTTTGGATATAACCCCTAGTGAACATCTGATACAGTTGGGAGGTGTGCCAGATATGTGAGTTGTGGTAGCTACCTGGGTTGCCAGCATGCACATTCAAGATGATTCCCTTAGCATTACACATGACTTGGCAGTCAATGGAGTGGAAGCCCTTTCTGTTTATGTACACCCTTCCCTGTCCCCCAGATGATTCTTTGATTTCTATATGTGTATGACCTATGGCACCCAGTACTTCATGGTAGTGTACTAGAGGGTAGAACTGTTGTATATTTGTGGCCCTGTCCTTAGGACTACGGGGAAAATATATGTGTTCACTGGCATGTTGGAGTATGGTAGTCAGGAACTGATGGAGAATCTTGGATGCTGATGCCTGTGACACCCCCAGCATGCCCACTGTTGGTCTCTGAAAGGTTCCTGTAGCTAAAATACTAAATGCTACACATCTCTTTGTCTTCACTTGGGTGAGACCCCCTTGGTTTGCCCTAGGTCTGAGTTGAGGATGACAGAGGTTGCAGCAGTCCTGTAGTGTAGCTCTATCTACCCTGTAGTGCTCTACAATTTCCATCTCATGCAGACTGTGATACATTAAGTAGGGTCTGAACACTCTTTTCCTTCTTGGCCATTGTCTATTAACAGCAGCATAGACTTCAGCCAGTTGCACATGCACATGAATTAAAGCAACAGCCACCCCTAACATTCTTTCTGTGTAGACTCCTTTCCATGGCTGTATTCCAATAGGTTTTGGAATTCGCAGGGAAAACCAGCTCTAAATCGACATGGTTGCTTTATAGCTTATTGAATAGCTCCTCCATTCTGGATTGGTTGATTAGCATACAGTTCAGCTGCTTATGCTGTAATTAGCATGCCATAGTGTTTACCATGGTTGCAAGGCTCTACACACCATGTAGAGCCGCTTAATGAATACAAAAGAGTGTGCTACCATGTGCACTTCGCGACAAGCACACAGTCTTAGTGGACCATGTAGGGTTTTTTGAATCTGCCTGCTAAAATATATTACTTTGGCCTTTTTATGATAACCCATGTTTTTTCTTGTCCTGTCAGCCTTTTGGATTATTTAGTTAGTTAATTAACATCTAAATTTGACATTTTTGCTTTCCAAAACCAAATTTACTTTTTATTTGAAGTGACTACAAAAATCTGTGAATTGATGAAGTCTCTGGAGCTAGTGAAATATAGGTTGTTGTATTTATTTTTTTCCATATTTGTTTAGAGCATTTTGACTAAAGTACAAAGAGCTATGATTTATCACCTAAATTTGTAATCACAATCTAGTCATGATTTTATTCTTATTTCCTTAAATGTGCTGACACTCAATAGCAGCTTACAGAAACCTACATTGCACCTGTTTAAGGACCAGATAGGCCAGTAGCTGCATGATGTCTAGGCTATAATACAGTACTGCTGTATGCACAAAATGATCACCATGTTTTATCTGTAATCCCAAAAGATTGTTCTTCTAACCCATCCATCCACAACCCCTTTTGCCCATTTTTGCACGAGCTCAGGATGTCACTTCAACTTGATAATTATCTATAGCCAATGTCCATACCGCCAGGTTGCTTCTTTAATGTAATGTCTTTCCGTCAATTAATTTAGACTGTAGGCATTAGTCCAACAAAGATGTGTGCTTACTAAAAAATGCAAGAACTTTCTACAATAATTTTGATCTCCAAAATAATGAACTACTGGTATTGAACCATATAAAATACGCCTTACATTTAATTCATCAGGCACTGTCTCTCTATCAGAACTGCAAGACCCACTGCACTTTGCAATGATGTGAAATATAAAGTATGACTGCAACACAAATACAGTAGTACAGAGAATCATTAAATTTGCTGGAAAGCCATTAAGAGCATGTTTTGTAGAGGAGGCTTGTGTTGAATACGCCCTCCAGCATACTACCTGGATAGAAAAGAGTAAGGGTAATGCCCTGAGATATATTAAAATTGGAGTTCCTAATAAAAAGCATGTATCTTCCCCATTTGTCCCAAGGAGTAGCAGCACATTTCCAGCTGGAACTTTTACCATATATGTATTATGGTACCTTCATTTTATCCAGTTTATTTTACTGCTGCTAGCTCAGATCATCCAAACTTAAGTAACAGTTGCTTGAGCATAGCAGCCTGCATTGGCATTTGCTCATGTTTACTGTTCAATTCACAATAAGGCAAGATCACAGTACATGTTTGACAGTTAAGTTGTGGCTGGTCAGAGGCTTGTGTACTTCTGAGAATGTGTAGGTTATCCATTACACTGCCCATCAGTGATTAGTCTTTGTCAACGATCCAATGAGGTATGATTGAGAATAATTAAGTTAGGGGATATGTGGGGTTTATACCCCACATATGCACACTGGGGTTGCATATCCCATGCAAAAAAATGTATATGACATTAAATTCTAAAGTGATGAAATTAACAATGTGCATTACAAAAATGTATATATTCAAGCTATTTACCAGTTGTAAATGACTTAGTGATGGACTTGAAGAAATGTAGAGGTCCATCAGTTCCTCCTACTGATCATTACTTTGTTACCTAATTTTTTAACCTGTTTTATGTGAACTCTCTGGGACCTAACATTTTTTGTAAATGTCTTAATGTGATATCTCTGCCATATAGTTTCACTGTGGAGCTGGTAAAAATGCCAATCAGACTTTTTCAGTCAATAAAACCAATAAACAAAAATCAATTGATAAATAATTTCCCATATTCAAGTCAGCACAGTACCATTAGGCCACCACAATGCAAAATTATACCCTGCATTTATTTTCCCAAAGGAGGCAAGTTAAAATATATACTTTTAGTAATGCCACGGTGGTACTGCGGTAGCGTTGTTACCTCACAGCAAGAGGTTCTCCCGTTCGATTTTTGGCTTGGCTTGGGAGTGCCTTCTGTGTGGAGTCTGCATGTCCTCCCCGTGGTTGGGTAGTGTTCGAAAGACATGCATGCATAAATGGGCATGCCTTCGTTGAAGGTTGGGCGTCGAGCTGGCACCTCAGCATTTCGTAAAAATCTACTGCCAATCATTAGCGGACCAGAGTTCCGCTGTGGTGACCCCTTACTGGGAAAAAGACAAACAACAACAACAGTGAGTACAAATCGGTTTAAAATCATATACCAATCCATACTGAATTAACAGAAAATTCAGTTTTCTATCATTATTCTGTTCTTTCACAGCGTTGTGACTCTGAAGAAATAACTTAATCACATCAATGATTCTCGATCACCCGTGAGAACTGACAGCTGTGCTGACTGGCCCTTTCTCAGAGACTAAATAAAATTAGATAAAAAGTAAAATGTAATTAATTAACGCAAAACAATTGACAGATTAGGTTACCGTGTGATTAATTATGCAATACTAATTCTAAAGATTTGAGGGTTGGAGGAACAACAGCTGTTTAGCATTCTCTCTCTTCTTCCAGCTCCATTAATGTCATCAGTTTATACATTTGGCAACCATCCTAGTGAAAAGGATATGCAAGGCTTCTGCTATGAGAAAAAAATGTTTTGTTATTACAAGACAAAAAAATGCATTTGAGTTATTGTGATAAATACAATGTTAACATGAATATGCATTTTACTGTTTTCACGGTTTAATTTCTCCATGTCTTTTGGGTTTCTAATACCATGACTGGAATGGATCCCATTAAGTCAAAGTATGATTAAAGTTCATGAAATTAGTATTGTTTCAGTCTTTGATGGTAGCCTAGAGTGCTCTTTGCAGCACCCACAATGTGCCCAGAAGTGACTCCTTCTGCAATTCAAATGGATTTACATAGGTTCGTAGCTTCATAGGATGTTACTAGGCTATTGACCCAAGGGTCTTTACAAGCCTAACCATTAAATCCCAATATATTAGATGACAGATATTGTCTATGCCCAAGGTTTTTCTAGCAAGGACTATCCATGCCCAGGAGTGAAGCCAGGGCAATCCCAGGCAAAATTTATGGTTTCCCATCCAGTTGTTCAGGTTGCGCTTAAACAGGGTCATGGAGGTGCTCTGCTTGATATGAATTGGAAGCCTATTCCAGAGGAATGGCAATCTGTGAGAGATGGATCTGTCTCTCCAGCAGGTCCTGTTTATATCGCAGGCTAGACTGAGGTCCCTGGAATGGGTGACTCTACTCCTATTTGACTTACAGATGTGCAGCATTTCCATTAGATTTGGGTCAGAGATAGCCCTGTAAACCAGACATAAGTTGCCTCTAAGCAGTTTATACACTACTGAGTGACAGCGACTTCAGTCTGTCCATATAAGACAAGTGCTAGAGACTCTGAATTTTCTTAGTTAGAAATCTCTGAGGTCTCTCAAGTTGCTGCAGGTGTCTGGTATGGTACATACCAAAGGGAGCATTATATTCAATAATAGGCCTGATAAGGGACAAGTACAGGGGAGTTATAACCTCTTTTGCTATTGCGATGATGCCTTTGCTAATCAGGTGAATGACGTAAGAATGCCTTCCTCACCACAGTAGACGCATGATGGTCAAAGTTAAGGTCACAGTCAACTTGTATTCCCAGGTCTTTCACTACTTAATTGGTACCTACGGTATTATTGCTTGTTTTATAATCAGCAGGGACATTGTTTTTACCAAGGGAATGATGATGCATTTTTTAGCATTTAGTTTAAGACCATGGCTTTGGCACCAATCATTGGTCTGTGTAAGCTCCTTTTGAAGTACACTGACATTGGGTAGGGGGATTCAATGATAGCACCTAATTTGCAGTCATCTGCAAACTTGGTTATCCACAGCCCCTTCGTTTTTGCCTGGACTTCTGTGAAGTACATGCCAAATAAGAGAGCGGCCCAGCACTGACCCTTGTGGGACCCCACTGGTGACAGGTCTGCTGGTAGAAGTAAAGTCTCCCACTTTGATTGAGTGTTGTTAATCTGTGAGCCAGTTTGCAACCAACCTGACAACATATGGGCTGATATTCAATTTGGTTAGTTTGTCAATGATGCCCAAATGTGGGATAGTGTCAAAGGCCTTGGCCAAGTCAAGATAGGCTGTGTGCATGGCTTTGCCCTCTTCTATGGCTCTGGTCACATTCTCAAAGAAGTCCACCAGGTTTAGCAGGCATGACCTGCACTTGACAAAACCAAACTGGGATGGATACAGGGTTTGGAGGTAACCTATATCCTTATTTATGAGGTCCATGATGGTTCATTCCATTGCTTACAGATGAGGCTGGTTAAACTTATGCATCTATAGTTACCTAGGTCTGTTGCCAAGCTGCCCTTGTGGAGGGGGATAACAGTCACTGTTTTCCATTCAGTGGGGACAAAGCCAGTACTCAGGCTGTGGCTGAATATAATGCCTAACGGAGTAGCTAGCTCTTATTTTAGAACATTAAGAATGCAGCATGGAATGCCATATTGCCCCATGGAGGCTGTTTTCTTAGCCTTGGAGACAGCATTGATGACTTGCTCTTTGGAGATGCAGGGAGGAGGAGATGATGAAGACATTGTTTGTGGTATGCTGGGGGAGATAGAGGGCGTTAAATTTTTTCTAAACCTGTCTGCCAGTAGGTCTGCAATTTCCTCAGATTCATAGCTCAGGGCTTTTCACAATTTGTTCAGCACACATCAGAGTCTTACCTTTTAGGTTGCAGATGTAGCTGAAGAAAGCCTTATGGTTATCCTTGGCTATGGTTGCTAAATTTTTCTCATAGGTGCTCTTTGAAGATTTCATGAGTTGTGTTATTTGCTTGTTTAGGTTGAGGAGGGTTCTGGGATCTCACTTTTTTTTTAGACAACAGTTTCTTTCATTTATCGTATAACTTATTAATGCTGGACATCCACCAGGATGGTTTGTTTTTCTTGAGGATCTTGGTTTAATTCTATCCGGCATGGCTGTGTCTAAACATTTGTGTAGATGTTTATACAGGGCATCAGTGTATACCTTAGTATAGCCATCAATGCCCTCTGTGGAAACTGGAGCTTGAAAGTCGATTAAACCTTCCCTTAGCAGGATATAGTTAGTTTTGGTGAAGTTTTTTAACCTGACTTCTCTTTTGGGGAGTTGGCTATTGCTATTTCAAAAATGACTGATTTATGGTCAGATTTAACCAGTGTGCCCCTACACTTGAGGTGTTGCATCAGTCACTTATACTGGTGAGGACCAGGTCTAGAATACTGGAACCCTTTGTGTAATGGTGCACTATGTGTTCCAGAGCGTTTGAGTTAACAAATTCCAGGAACTTTTGTGCAAGTGAGTTTGGGCTCATATTAGTTTCCCAATTAATGGAAGGACAGTTGAAGTCACCCATGACTAGGGTATTAGGTTGTACCTTAAGTGTCCCAAGTAGGACTAAATAAGCTGTGTGGGCATCTTGGTTCATGGAAAGAGACCTGTAACTGATGATGACCTGAAGGAGGATCTTACCCACAGTAATTTGGACTCAGAGTAGCTTCAGAGAGATTTCTTGTCTAATCAGTCTAGATGTGTAATTATCTTTAACGAAGAGAGACACTCCACCTCCTTTGGTTCTACACATTCAATTTGTGGTCTGAAAGTGTGGAAGGCATTGCAGCCTTGCAAGGCCGGGGTACTTTCTGCGGCCTTGACCCAGGTTTCTGTCACTGCACAGACATCAACATCTGCCAGGGAGAGGAGTGGTTCCAGAGAGTGCAGTTTCTGATTTAATCTCCTAGCGTTTAGCAGCATGACCCTTAGTTTCTTTGTGTTTGATATTTTCATGTCAGGAATTTTGTTGTTGTGACCTTGCCTAAAAAGGCACTATAGGGGAAGCAAGTGCCTTAGCCAGCAACCAAAAACCTAGAGATGCCAGGTGAAGACCATCTCTGGCAAAGCAGCATGGTCTATCCACCATGTCATCCCAAGCTGACAGGAACTGGAATCCCTTAAAATGGCACCAAAAACTAAGCCAATTATTGAAGTCAATCATTTTCTGTTTATATTTTGGTATCATTCTAGGGGAGGGTAAAATGCTGCTCAAAGCTACAGAAATACCAGCCTGGGGCAAATATTCAGACAGCTCAATCATGTCTCTCTTCATATAGTCCAGAGAGGTACATCTCAAGTCATTCACACCAATATGAACTATGATGGAGCCATAACAGTACTTGCTGTTGAGACTTGAGTGCATGTGTGATCTGGTGAATGCTTGCACCAGACAGGTAGCTGACTGTAACATTCTCCTTGTTCAACCTGGTGAGTGGGGCATCTGTATGTCTTACTATAGCATCATATAACTAAAACATTTGGAATAGTTGCGCATTGCCTTAAGGGCTTATTTGGTGAGACACAGATGCTAGGGTATTTTATATGCATTGGGTGCTTTAGGTGTTGTGTTAAGTGCAGCATGATTGTGTTTTTGGAGATCTCTGGTGTTTAGGTAAGTTTCTGAAAAGTACCTCTGCATAACAAGGTTTATGTGTTGGGTGCATATTACGAACAGGAGTCATGAACTGACAGCCTGTTAAGTGTTGCTGTTCTGGGCACAACAGTGCAGTGATTCCTGATTCTTAGGGTAGGAGCATCTCTCGCAAATTGTACTTGAGTGATTTAGGGGTAAGGGGTTGTCAATGTACATGAGGCATTTGCTACACTGCCTCAAAAAAAAAAACATGTTCACCAGGCTGGCAGGAGAAACAGAGGGAAACTGACAAGTCCATAATGCAAAGTTTGAACCTGGTATCTCAGCAGATAAGGAGAAAAAGATGGGGTAACAGGCAGGGAGCTATTTTAGGGTGACTAACCTATGGAGTGTACAGTAGGAGGTCTATAAAACAGTGGTCTGATGTTGATAGGTAAGATGTAAAATCTCTGCTGGGTGGTTCACTGAACAGCTGGGAGCTATTCAAGAACTGCTCTGCTAGATAGCAGCCGCTTCTAAGGGAAAATACTTCTATTAGTGCTTTTGCATCTATAACTGCCAAGAGTTACTGTGCATGATGGTGCACTACATACAACCAAGAGTAAAGCAGCTAATACAAAGAAACTAATGAATAAGCTCAAACTGAGCCCTGCACCAATGAAATAGCTCCAACTTAGCCCCCAACTAGTAACCTTCAGTTAGATAGTCCTACTGTATGCTCCCACAACGAGGGTACTGGGGGGGCTTCTCCAAAAAAAGATGTCCTGCTTTTTAGTGCTCAGTCTACAAACAGAGCTGAATTCAGCTGGTCTGAATCCATTCTATACTACGGCCAACAGAAGTACAATGGAACAACATAAAAAAAGTAGGATAATTTTTTTTTAATTAAATAAGAAACAGTGTAAAAAGTATCACCGTTATTTTTGAATTAATAATAGCAACAGAATAAAACAACAGAAACAGATCTTTTTTTTAAACTAAGTAAAAGCAGCAGTTGCTGTGAAATACAAAGTGCGACAAATGTGGTAGTAAAATACAGTGCAAAGCAGCAGCAAACATAGATTTTTTTCTTTAAACTGCTGAAATACAGTCACAGTATATGACAGAAGTGCAAAAAAAAATACTTAGAGCCCTTCTGTGGGTTTTCCAGTGCAGAAAGACCAGATAAACACCTACAGCCACTAGATGAATAATCCCAGTCCACCTAATATAAAAGCACAGTAAGAGAGTGTCGGAGTGATGTGCTACCACAAACAAACTTAAAGATATGGATACAGCAGTGTACTTTTAAAAAACAGCTCATAAAAGTCTGATTATTCAGTAAAAGTACTTCACTTTGTATAAATGTGCCGAGCCACTCAACTGTACAGAATTTATAAAGGCAATAAAAACAAGATAAGCTGATTAATAAGCTCTCCAGCCAATAAAACTACATGCAGAAATCTCAAGTGTTTCCTCAACCTAGACAGTCCAGGCTAACTTCCAGTGCACTAGAAGGAAAATCCACTGACCTTGATGAGAAAACAAGTGCTTGTTAGAGTGTAAAAATACACTACTTTATTCAACAGCTATCTAAATAATGAATTTGGATGAAGTAAATCAGGCAAAAATCCACTTTTTCAATATACGCACAAGAAAAGACAAATAAATAATTCAAATAAAAAAATCAAGATAGCAGCAGCAGTGTAGAAAGGAAGAGCTTATTAAGCTCTATTTACAGTAGGGGTGGGAAACTTAAAATCACCAGGTTTAAAAAGAAGACCGACAAACAGGAGGATGGGTGGGAAACCCTGGCAGGGAATCATCAGCAGTGATATACCTTATGCAGGCTTGAAAGCCTGCAGACAAAGACAAAGGCCCAGAATTTCACTTTGTATTTAAGTATCACTCAGGAGACAATTCAAATTAACCAATGAAAAAACATGTGAAATATGAGCCTAGATAATCTAAGTGTCTCTCATACAGAATAAAATCACCAGGCTAAGATTTCTTTAAACAGAAAACAAAATGGAGCAGAAAAGACAGAAAGCAGCTCTATCAGTCAAAGACAAAAAAAGAAGTTATGTTCTTACCATAATGTTCCAGCTGTGTTGTCAATCTTCATTCATTCTTGACTGAGCGGTTCAGTTCTGTCCTCTTGGAACTGACTCGGCTGTTACATATAGCTCGGGTCAACCAAAAACTCTCCAACTAAACCTCTACTCACAATGCCTCTCTCCCCATTACCTCAGATTGAGTTTGCCTAGTAGTTAAGAAAATACAGAAGCCCTGTCTGAGGTATAAACCTATAACATCCCAGGACAAGCTCTGAACCTCCAGGGGTATTTTGGAGGGGGAAAAAGGGTGGGATGTCAAGAATGAATGAAGATCAACAACATAGATGGAACGTTATGGTAAGAACATGACTTCTTTATCTGAAGTTGTCAATCTTCATTCATTTTTGACTGATGGAATAGAGTCCCTAGCTATTTTAGATTTTGGGAGGCTCTAAGGAGGGATATTCCTGAGCACCATGCAGCCTAAGGATGCTCTTCCCCTGGAGACCATGTCTAACTTGTAATGAGTGTTAAAGGTATGTGGAGTAGCCCAAGCTGCAGCTGCACATATGTCTTCCATAGAAGCTCTGGAATGGAAGACCTCTGAAGTGGAAACAGATCTTGTAGAATGAGTTCTAACTGTTGTTGATAACTTGAATTTATTTTGGTTGTATATAAAGGTAATGCAGTCTCTTAACCATTTTGACAATGTGGCCTTTGATACAGGCTTGCCCCAGTCTGGGTCCTGAAAATGGTAAAAACAGTTGGTCTGATTTTCTAGAAGATTTTGTTCTGTCCAAGTAAAAACATAATCATCTGTGGACATCTAACAAATGTAAACACTACTCTCCTTTATTTGTAAATTTTGGGAAGAAAACCAGTAAGTCTATGGACTGATGGATATTAGACTCTGATACCACTTTGGGAAGGAAGGTGGGAATGGTTCTGAGTGATACTCTTTCTCTGTGAAAAATGATGTATGGATAGTTCACACATAAAGCCTGTAACTCTGAAATTCTCCAAGCAGATGTGACAGCTACTAGGAGGAGGGTCTTCCAGGAATATAACTTGAGGTTGCAAGTAGCTGCTGGCTCAAAGGGCTGTTGAACTAGGCATTGTAAGATTAAGATCAAATCCCATGGCGCTACAGGGTCCTTGAAAAGGGGTTTTTAATGCAGAGCGCCTTTAAGAAAAATTTTGCATAGATGATGAGACATCAAGGAATGGTCATTAAAACTGTTATGAAAATTTGAAATGGCAGCCAAATGAAACTTAATAGAGGCCCCCATTTCAAATAAGGTAGCTAAATATTCCAGGACTTTGTCAACTTATGCTGAGACAGGATCTATGCGATTTGTACTCACCCAAATTGGAAATTGTTTCTATTTGCCAAGATAAAGCTTCCTAATGGATGGTTTATGGGAGGCCAGAAGTATCTTTTGCACTGGAGAGGACAAGTTATTCTGCCTGGCAATTACTGGAATTGGAGAAACCAAGTTGTCAGCTTGAGATTTTGAAGAGTGGGATGTATCAGACTCTGAGGGTGAAACAGTAGGTCCACAACTGGGTCCAGAGTCCCTGGGCGGTGAACCAGATGAGGGCAAAGAAAAGGGAACCAGACTTGATGGGGCCAGTACGGTGCAATGAGAATCACTTTGCTTCTCAACTGTTTGGCTTTCCTCAAAAACTGGGGGATCAGTGGAATTGGGGGAAAGGCATACAGGAGTCCCGGGGACTAATGAAGAAGAAGTGTGCCTCTCGAGGACTCTCTGTGAGGGGGGACAAGGGCAAAGTAGCTGCTGCATTTGTGGTTTATAGGAGAAGCAAACAGGTCACAGCAAGGCTGACCCCATCGATGAAAGATATCACTGCTACATTGGAATTGAGAGACTACTTGTGAAGCAAGTGAATACATCTGCTCAGTTTGTCCGCAATCACGTTGGAGTTCCCTGGGATATGCATTGCTATCAGAAAGTGGTTGGAAGCAATTGCTCATTGCCAAATCCATAGAATTTCCCATCATAGAGGATAGGACATGGTTCCCCCTTATTTGTTGATATACCAGACTATGGACATATTATCTTATTGTTCTGCAATTGTCCCTGAAGGAAGGACAGCCTGGAATGCTTGCAACACTAAAAGCACTGCTCTCAATTCTAGGACGTTGATGTGCAAACTGGCCTCTTGTGGGGACCAAGTGCCTTGAACAATCTTTCCTTAGAAAATGCACCCCCACCCTATCTGGAAAGTTTCCATGGTTACTATGGCCTTGGGCTGAGAGGGGGAAAAGGGTTGACCCCATAGAATCTCTTCTGTCTTCAATCAACAACATAAATCTTTTTTGCAGCGATTTGTTGTCAAGACTGGATGGGACATGGGGTGCATTAGAAGTGACTATTGTGACACCAAGAGCCATTAAAGCAGCCTCATGTGATACCTCACTAGGGGAACTAACGTTATTGTTGCTGCCATGGATCCCAGAGCTTGTAGTACCAGATGAGCAGGACCTTTGTTTTGGGAAATGATTATCTGAAGTTGCGATCTGAGTTTCAACAGTCTGTGGAGAGGAAGGGAGGCTACACAGAATACTGTATTTAACCTTGCTCTGATGAACTCCAGATCCTGCATGAGAGTAAATTGTGACTTTTCTTTGTTGACTGAAATGCCTAGTGTCTCAGCAAGATGTAGAGCAAAATCTATGGCGTGAAGCAGTAGATACCTGGAGGATGCAGTGAGGAGGAAGTCATCTAAATATGGAAACACGCAGAATCCCTGTAGTCTCAAATGAGCTGCTGGATGCCATGCATTTGGTGAATACCCTGGGGGCTGTGATGAGACTGAAGGGCAGTGCTCAAAATTGGTAATGACTGGCTCCTAGTTGGAAGCAGATACATTCTGGAGCATTTGTCCATTTTTATGTGGTAATACGCATGCTGAAGATCTATAGAGCACATCCAATCATCCTTTTCTAGAAAGGTAAGGACTGACTGAACCATGACCATCTGGAATTTTATCTGTTGTACAAATTTGTTCAATAGGCTGAGATCCAAGATTGGTCTCCAGTCCCCTGTTTTTTTTGGCACTAAAAAGAATCTTGAGTAGAATCCGGATCCTATTTGGTCTGGTAGGACTACTTGGATGACTCTTTTTTGAAGCAGCATTTGAATCTCTAGTGCTGCTAGATCCCTTTGACTGGGTGGAACTTTGGGGATTTGTTTTTGGGATTTTGGGCAAAGACTGAAGAGAAAATGGTAACCTCTGGTAATTACTTTCTGCACCCAGATGTCTGAGGTTATTGTAAGCCTGGCTGAATTGTGCAGAGAGAACCTTCCCCCGACTGCTTCTAGAGGTAAACAATAAGGCCTTCATTCTGGACGGCTAACAGGATTGTCCAGGAAAGGAATCTCTGGAGCCCTGGTTATGCAGATCTTTGTGCCATGGGAGGGATGTCTTCCAGAAGAATTCCCCCCTATGCCCCGGGAGAAATAGTCCATGTGTCCCAAAAAGGCTCTTGGGTCATCTTGAACCACATTTTTCCACATCTCTGATTCATGGAGTAAGATCATTGTGGAGCAGAAAAATGAACACCCACAGCAGAAAGGGTCTTTCCATCTTTTTCACACCTGGCTAGTGTGTCTCTGACTTTTGGGCCAAACAAATAAGTACTATCAACAGGAGTGTTGATAAAGGAAGACTTAAATGGTTACTCAAAATCATCCAGGTGCATCCTGGCATGATGCCTAATAGCAACGCCTGTACCCACTGCTCTAGATGTCCCTTTGGTTGTAAGAGCAATAAGCTGCATGGACAAATTTGAGATCGACTCCAGGGTGGCAAGCTGAGAGGCTACTTTATCTCGAACCTTGTCAGATACTGCTCCTGCAAGGGTGTCTGAAAGCACAGTTATCAGCTCCCTTTGGAGTCTGGTAAAGTGTGCCAAGAAGGTCAAGGAGCAAATAGTGAAGGTTGATGAAGCAAAAACCCACTTCCCAAATCTATCCATCATCGGAGACTCTTGGTTAGGAGGATGGATAGGAGAACTATCGTCAGCGAGTTTCTTTTTGGTGGCCGCTGCCACCGCCACCATGGCATCCACTGCTAGACCCTTAGACCAATGGGGCTGATCCTCCAGTGATGAAATAATCTTATCTGGTCTCCGGGGAAAAGGCTATCTGGAGTCAGTTGCCTTCCACACTCACTGAACAATCAACTTAACTATGTCATCAGCAGGCGGGGTCACCCAAGAAGTAGAAGGGCGGGCACAAAAGCTTGCAAGAACACAGATTCCTCAGAAGATGGGTTTCAGGTCTTCCAATCACCCCTCTGTTTTAATATTTCCAGAATATCCCCAAAAGAGGCATCTTCCAGGGGTGGTAATGGGGACCCTTCCCCTTCATCATAATCTGTGTCTTCAGTGGAAGATTCTTCTGGAGAATCCAAGTGCTTCCTCTTGCATGTCCTCTTACACAGTGGCTCCTCAGGGAGAGGTTCTGAGGACCAAAGAGGGGGGACTCTGAACCCAGCTGTCTTGCAGCTGTTGTGCCCACTGTCCTGATGTAGCAGATTGTGACAGCTGTGAACCAGAGGAAACAAAAATATGGCACTCCAATGAGGATGAAACCAGCTGGGAGCCTGCTGAGGCCAAAGCTCTCTCCGTAATCTAGAAGGCAGGTACACTCAAAAAGGGATGGGATCCCAGAACTGAGAAAGACAACCTCAGAACCAGGGTCACACCCCATTCTAATGAGCTGACACCCAGAGTAGGAGGTGAGAGAGGGCTGGAAAATGCTATGGCCCCGAGAGACGTAGACAGCACCATAGAAACAACTGGAACTGGTCCAAGGATCTCAGAACTGACAGCCAAACCACAGTCCAGGGTGTGCAATGGATCCGAAGGAGCCAAAGAGCAGAGAATCGACTCTGGTATTGAGGTGAGATCCACCATCGGCACCAAGGTAACTGGCACTGGGAGCATCAAAGTGGGGTACTCCAAGCCCTGAAATGATGTTGAAGGAGGATAAACTGGTGGAGTCCTTGGAGAATAAACCTGAGTTCAGGGTGGGAGAGAGGTTTGTGATGGTGCAGGGAGGCCTCTGGCTGCCAACATCTGATCCACTAATTTGACTATGTCCAATTCTGACAGACTCCTGGAGGAACAGATTGACATTCCCGAAGAGGACTCAGGTCTATCCAGAAAGAGGCTCTGTTGTTAACCCAAAAAGGGGTCCACTGAAGGGGAATATCTAGTCCTGGGAATAATTGGCAGATTGACTTTCAGCACCATAGGCTGTTGTATGGAAGGGTACTGTGGAACCGAATGAGAGGACAGTGGAGGTTGAACAGAAAAAATAAGTTATGTACTTACCATAACATTCCATGTTTGTAGTTCATCTCGCCTACATTCTTGCTGAATGGGTTCAGAGCCAATATTCAGCTCCAACTTGGCTGATACTAAAGCTTGAGAGCTTTTACTGGCTCAAGGTTAACCCCTATCCCATGGTGCCTCACGGCAATACCCAGATCTTGTTTGCAAGAAAGCAGTAAGTACCTAACAGGTATGAAATGATCAGAAACTGTATACATACAGACAAAAAATTATGTAATATTATCCATGCCAGGTGGACGACAACTACAACCAGGTCAGACAGCCCCAGTATAGTCTACCAGATCCTCTAGAACCAGGAAGGGGGTAGGAGGGAGGGATGCAAGAATGTAAGCGAGATGGTGGCTCAAGCAAAGAGACTCATCAGCACAGTGGACCCAAAGGATGACCTGTCCCGGGAGGCCAAATCCAATTTGTAATGAGTGACAAAAGTATGTGGTGTTGTCCAAGTACCTGCAGCACAAATAGTATCAATTGGGAGCCTAGATCTAAAAGCACATGAAGTAGATACTGCCCTAGTAGAATGGCCTTTTACTCTATTGGGTAATTGGTTGCCAGCAGTTTGATAAGCAAAGGAAATGCAATCTGAAAGCCACTTTGAAAGGGTAACCTTAGAAACAGGCAAGCCTTTATTTTTGTCTGAGAAGGAAACAAATAATTGATCTTATTTTCTGAATTCTTTAGTCCTGTGTAGGCAAAACCTGAGGATTCTGTGAACGTCTAATTGGTGTAGTCTGTATTCAGATTTATTAGAATGATTCAGAAAAAACACCGGTAGCTCAGTGGTAGTGTTGAGATTATGTTCTGAGCATACCTTGGGAAGAAAGGAAGGGTTTGTCCTGAGTGAGACTCTATCCTTGTGGAAAATAATGTAAGGAGGTTTAATAGTAAGGGCTTGTAGTTCTGAGACTCTCCTAGCAGAGGTTATCGCTACTAAGAATAGTGTTTTCCAAGATAACAATTTCAGATCTGATGAAAAAGAGGGCTCAAAGGACGCAGACATTAATTACGTGAGAACTAAACTTAAGTCCCAGCGTTCTGATGGTTGTTTGATCGGAGGCATGAGAAGGAGAACTCCCTTCAAAAAGGTTTTGCACGAGGAGTGTGACATGATGGAATTTCCCAAGAAGCCAAAATGGAAATTAGAAATGGCAGCTAACCGAACTCTGACTGTAGCGGCTGCAGCTCCTTCATGAAAAATTGACGCAAGGAAGGATAAAATAGATTCTATAGGAGCTGTATAGGGCTCTAAGCCTTGGTTTATAGCCCAAATAGAAAACCTTTTCCATTTGCTGGAGTATAACTTCTGAGTGGAAGGCTTATGGGATGAGATCAAAATGTTTTTGACTGAATGGGAGAGAGGGATGCACCTGGCTATTCGTGGAACTGGAGCAGCCATGCTGTCAATTTTAGGGTGTGGATGGTGGGGTGGAAATTCCCCAACTGAAGAATCAGGAGGTCTGGAGATGGTTCCAGAATCCATGGTTCCTCCAAAAGATAGGGCCACAGGAAGTGAAACTATACTTGTTGAGGCCAGTAAGGAGCAATGAGAATCAAGGTACTCCTCAATTGCTTTGCTTTCTGTATTACCTTTGGAATGAGAGGAAAGGGTGGGAAGGCATAAAGAAGTCCCATGGGCCAATTGTGGACTAGAGCATCCCTGGGTGACATCCCTGGATGGGGAATTAGGGCAAAGTAGTTGCTGCATTTGGTGTTCAGGTGTGTGTCGAATAGGTCGCAGCAAAGCTGGCCCCATCTGTGAAAGATCTCTTTCACAACCTCTGCATTCAGGGACCACTCGTGAGGCATCAGAATTGCTCAGCTGAGTTTGTCTGCTTTCACATTGGACTTCCCCAGGATGTGCATTGCTACCAGAAAGCACTGAGTGTCCGGCGTCCATTTCCAAACTCTTAAGGCCTCTCAGCAAAGCGGGTAAGTTTTGGTTCCCTCTTGCTTGTTGATGTACCACATGACAGACATGTTGTCTGACTGGATTGCAATTGTCCCAGTGGGAAGGGAGCTGTGAAGTGCTTGCAATGCATATAGCACTGCTCTCATCTCCAGAACATTGATGTGCAAGTGGTTCTTGTGGTTCTGCCAAGTACCTTGGACTGTCATTCCCAGATAATGCCCCCCACCCTATCTGGGAAGCATCCGTGGTCAAAACTGCTTTCTCTTGGGGAGGAACAAGTGGACAACCTAAGAGAAGTTGTTCTGTGTGCAACCACAATGTCAGATCCTTCTTGCAGGTGTTAGTTATGAAAATCTGATGAGACAATGGAAGGTCTTGCATCGACCATTGGGAAAATAGCAGCCACTGAAGTATTCTCATGTGTAGACGAGCTAGAGGAACTAATAGGATGGAGGAAGCCATAGTCCCTAGGACTTGAAGGACTACCCTGGCCTGAACTTTGTGACTATTTAGCAAGGATCTGACTTGATTGCATAGAAACTCTACTCTTTCTGGTGTTAGTCTTGCTGACATGGTGGTTGTGTCTATTTCTGAGCCTAAGAATACAATGTGCTGTGAAGGAGATAAGACTGATTTTTTTTAGGTTGACTGTGATGCTTAAACTGGCGCACAAGGATAGAGTCTCGTCCCTAGTTCTGATGAGTTAATGCTTGGTGGTAGCAGTGAGGAGCCAGTAGTCTAGGTACGGAAACACCTGGAATCCTTGACGTCTCAGGTGAGCCGTTACCAGTGCCATGCATTTGGTGAACACTCTGGGAGCTGTAGTGAGACCAAAGGGCAGTGTTTGGAACTGAAAATGACTGGCTCTCAGCCAGAAGTGTAAGTGTCTCCTGGAGCACCTGTCCATTTTGATGTGGTAGTACTCATCCTGTAGATCTGTTGAGCACATCCAATTGTCTTTCCTGGTAAAAGGGAATATCAACTTCAGAGTGATCATTCGGAACTTCAATTTCATTACAGACTTGTTGAGTCTGCTGAGATCTAGAATTGATCTCCAGTCCCCTGTCTTTTTTGGAACTAAAAAGAATCGAGAGTAAGTTCCAGATCCTATTTGCTCTGTGGGGACTTCTTGGATGACTCTTTTTTGTAGCAACGAGATAACTTCTGATGTTGCACGGTTTAGTTGACTGGGTGGGACGTCTGATAGAGATTGGTTTCCTGGGGGTTTGGAAACAAAGGGAATCAGATAACCTCTGGATATTATGGTATGTACCCAACGATCTTGAGAAATGTTTAGCCAGGTGCTTGGGTACAGCGATAGATGACCCCCAACTGCCTCCAGAGATGGACAGTTGGGCAACCCTTCAGGGGCGATGGAAGGGACGATCAGAGAAGGTTTCTCTATCTCTCTGATGTTGCAGATATCCTCTGCCATGAGGGTGGCATCTTCCATTATATCCTCCCCCTCTGCCTCTAGAGGGGAGTTGACCTTGTGCCTGAGGGGAAACCTTTTTGGGATTTACGGAACCACATTTTCCCTCCTGTATTGCCCTTGGGATAGGGTCTAGATGGGAGGGAGAAATGGACTCCAATGGCAGATAAGGTTTTCCCTTCCTGCTCTCACCTGGTCAAAGTCACTTTCACCTGGGGTCCAAAAAGAGATGAACCATCAAAGGGGACGTAAGTGAAGGAAGACTTAAAGGATTCTGTGAAATTACAAAGACGCATCCAAGAATGCCTCCTGAGGGATATTCCTGCTGTGGCTGCCCTACTCGCTCCATCTGCTGCATACAATATCAGTCTCATGGAGGAGTTCGCTATCGACATGAGGGTGGAGAGCTGCGCAGAAACCTTATCCATGGATCCCAGAGCTACTGAACCCTGGAGGGTGTCTCCCAACTCCTTTAGGAGATCCCTCTGAAGACGAGTAAAATGGGTAAGGTAATTCAGCGATCTTAGAGTACATGCCGCTGAAGAGAAGGTACGCTTCCCATACCTATCCATCACCTTAGACTCCTTGTTAGGAGGATGGATATTAGAAGATGTTTCAGATAACTCCTTCTTGGTGGCTGCTGCTACCACCATAGCATCAATGGGAACTCCTTTGGTAAGAAAAGCTTTATCTTTAGGTGCTGTCATGAATTTATTTGGCCTCCTCGGGATGGGCTCCACTGAGTCTGGGGAGGTCCAGGCTTTCCGCAATATGACCCCTAAGAGTTGGTCATAAGGTGGTGTCACCTAGGAGGTGGAAGGTCGGGAACCAAAGGCCTCAAGATACACTGATCCATCCTCAGTTGGGTTAGAAGTCTTCTAGTCGCCCCTCTGTCTAAGGATTTCTAGGATGTCAGAAAAGGAGACATCCTCAGAGGGGGATCTAGGGGACCCTTCTGATTCCTCCAAATCAGTGTCAGAAGTAACAGACTCAGGTGAGTCAACATGCTTCCTCTTACACAGTCTCTTCCAAGGGAGCTCTCCAGTGGGATAACCTGGGGAGGTCTCAGAAGAGGGGGCACTTCCAATAGGGGCTGCTTGGGTCTCTGGTCCCCTACACTGTGGGGGTGGTAGGGGGGAAGAGGTTGCTGCCTGCTGCTGGTGGGGCACAGGTTCCAAGGGTAAGGCTTTTGCAGAGGATAAAGCCTTCTCTATTGCTTCAAAAGCCTTTCCCCCCTGCTCTGAAGAAGACCTCTGCTCCGAGGAGACGGATGGTTGGCTCCTAGCAAGAGGGAACGGCTCCGAAGCAGAAGTGGGAACAGAGCCAAGGCACCGAGAGGGAGGGTCGGTTCTGAAAAAAAAAACAGGGTGACTATCCCCCTCGGAGTTGACTCGAGAGCATCAGATCCCAGATCCCTTGGCTCCAGACTGAGCCAATGAGGATAGAGTAATCGGTTCTGAGGAAGCAGGGAGGATCCCCGGAACTGATGGATCCAAGACCGAAGAACCTGAAGTAATTGGCTCCGAGAGCGAAGCAGTCAGAGGAGGAGCAGTGGTTTGTAAAGGGGTCGGCTCCAAGACCTTTGGGTCTGGAGGGACCAATTTCTTTGCCAGAGCTGGATCTGAAAGCAACCTCTTCACCACCCACTTGATGTCCTTATCTGAGAGTGTCCTGGAGGATCTGGTGGAGACAGAAGGAGATCTCCTCCTCTCCAAAATAGGAGATCTCAAAGTAGGTGACACAGGATCAATATCAGGTAACTGTCTCGGTACCGAAGGTTGCCTTGGCACCGAGGAGACTGACGGTACCGATGTGGAAGAAGCTGAATCGGAGCCAGAACTCCTTGGCTCCGACACTTTGGTCTTTTTAGACGGCTCTGAAACTGGGGCCGAAGATTTACATTTTGAAGTCTTAGGAGCTGCCTGACCGAGTTCCAGCTGTTCCTGGAAGGAATTGGTCATAAGACCCCTATCAATGAGTTTTCATTTCTTCTCATTCAAGACCCTGGTACTAAATGCATGGTAAAAGGTACAGGGCTCTTGCAAATGAGCTTCACCTAAACAGTACATGCAACTGGTGTGACTGTCTGTCAAAGACATTTTTTGTGAGCATCTATCACACTTTTTAAACCCCAAAGGGCGATGGTCCTTATGCTCTCTATCCTTTTCTTTAGACATTCTGACTGAAAAACTATAGTCTAGCTAGAGAAGGCAACAACAATAACTAACTACTAACTACTAGAGTAACAATAAGATAGTGGGATAGAAAAGAGTCTATTGTATATTATAAACTTTTTTTTTTTTTAATAAGACACACACTCAGGGAGGAAAGACCCTCTAACTTAAACGGGCACTATGGCCCTCTAACTTAAACGGGCCGTACAATCCTAAGGGGAAAAATAGGGGTCAAAAACTCTCAGAACAGTCACACAAAGAGATAACAGTAATAAAGACTGTAATAGAAGAAGAAAGTTGAGAAAAAGACAAGATTTAGTAAATAAATCTATTACTTAGCCAACGAGCCAGTAAAACACAACCTCAAAGCTTTTGCGGCAAATGAGATCTAGGGAATTGCCGTGAGGCACCATGGGATATGGGTTAGCCTCGAGCCAGTAAAAGTTCTCGAGCTTTAGTATCAGCTGAGTCAGAGCCGAATATCAGCTTCGAACCCATCCAGCAAGAATTACGGCCAGATAGGACTACATAACATCTACTGTTGGTGCCGAAGAAGCTTTAGTCTGAGCCAGCTCAATGACTGATGGCACCGATGAGGACTTAGTTGTTTTCAGTGTCAGAGGTGATGATAATGCCAATTTTGGTACTTTGGTTTTCAATTCCTAAGAGACCGTTGGAACCTGTGTTTTTTGTGACTTTGTTTCATGTGCCATAGGGGATTTCAGCACAGAGTGGCTTCTTTTCTTTACATCAGGTTTAGGAGATTTTGAAGTCTCCACCTTAGATAGGGCTTCAGTAAAAGGACATTTCAATAAGCCTTAAAAAGTAAGCTTATTGCACCTTTCAGCTAAAGTATGGGTGCTAAAGCCCTGACAAATAGTACAAGTCAAGTCCAAGTGAGGGGCACCCAACAGTACATGCAGGAAAGATGCCCATCAGAATTTGTCTTCTTTCTGCCACAGTCTTGACACTACTTCAATCCAGATGTCCCCTTTTGCTTCTCTGCCATATTGAAAAAGTCAGTTAGATCACACATATACACATGCACATGCTCTCACACAACACAGAGAAAGGAAAGGAAAGGAATTTTTATTATTATTATTATTTTTTTTGGATATACCAACAATGGTATATAGAAATTACCCAAATGGGTAAAGACAGAAAAAAGGGGAAAAGAGGATACCAACAATGGTATAAGAGATTGCCAATGATAATAAAAGAAGGGAGGAGGCTTGATACCAGTGATGGTAATAACAGGGAAACAGGACTATTCGATTACAGACTGTTCGCCCCCAGACGGTTCGACCCCAATGCATTTCTATACAATTTCATGTATAAATTTATATGTATTGTATATGTGATTTTTTAGTGGACAGTTTGACCCCAGACTGTTTGATCCCAAATATATTTTAATAAGTACATTTTAATTATTTTATTATTCATTCAATTATACAATAAATTAACTGAAACTCTTTGATTTTAAATATATTTTATTTTTATACTTCTATTATTTATTTATTTAATGATTTCATTGCTTAGTATACATTTATTACATAAACTTTTAGACTTGTTGACAGTCTAAATGTGTAAGGTGACACCTGAAGCAAGTACACTGCTATTTGTGTTTTTAATTAGTTCAGAAAATAGACAGCAAACTACCTAGTCTCCTGAATCCTTTATCATTTATTTGGAAAAACGTTTCTGTGTAAAGGTGACAGCTTAACAGATGTCTTTACTTGAAGCAAGTACACTGCTAGTCACTGTAATAGATTTTAGTTTTCTGATTGTATTTCTGAAAGTGACTTAAGTACAGCTCATTTGCAGGAAAGCAGGATGCCACTTCCTTAAAGAGATGGTGAGGACATTATCTCAGATGATTACGGCAGTAGTCACAGTGATGAGTGTAATCCTGTCACCTAGGTTAAGCTAGTGGGCTGAACAATGTAAAGCCTGATAAAACAGTACGGAAAAAAGGATTCAAATAAAAGTTAATAATGATAGCTCTAGCCGATCCTCCATCTGCCTAGTATATTATGTTCTACTGCTTGCCATATACACTCTCGCTCTCACTGGTGGCATATCACTTTACTAAAAGCTGAAGCTCCTCACCTCTTCCCATGATGCTCTACTTACTTCTCCAGATTGAGTGAGGCTGCTGTTTGGGTCCAACCATCCGGGATCGAATTGTCTGGGGGTGAATCGGTGGGGTCAAAATGTCCTGTACTCATACCAGTTGCCAAAAGGTAAAAAGGGATGGGTAGAAATCATCGGAAAAACAGTCACTCATTCAACAGCAATATCACAAAACTATTTAGCAAAAAAAAATTTTACCCAAATATGATTAGAAAGAATAAATTTAAAGCGCTTAGGTGAGAGCATCAGCTGACGCTTCCAATTTTCTATATGACAAATGAGATTTGAGATAATGGGGAGAGAGGCACTCTGGGTAGAGCCTTAGCTCGAGAATTTTTGGCTGGCGTGAACTATGTATAATGGCCAGTTCAGTTCTGAGAGGTTGGAACCAAACCCATCAGTCAAGAATGAATGAAGACTGACAACATCAGATGTATAGGTCTACTTTCTCACCCAGCAGGGAATCATCAGCAGTGCTATAACTTATGCAGGCTTGAAATCCTTCAGGCAAAGACAAATGCCCAAAATTTCACTTTGTATTTAAATATCACTCAGGAGACAATTCAAATTAACCAATGAAAAAAACTGTGAAATATGAGCCTAGATAATTTGTGTCTATCTCTCACACAGAATAAAATCACCAGGCCAAGATTTCTTAAAACAGTAAACAAAATGGATCAGATAAGAGAGAAAGCAGCTCTCTCAGTCAAAGACAAAAAATATAGGTTTACTTTCTCAGCTAGCAGGGAATCACCAGCAGTGCTATACCTTATGCAGGCTTCAAATCCTTCAGACAAAGACAAAGGCCCAAAGTTTCACTTTGTATTTAAGTATCACTCAAATTAACCAATGAAAAAATGTGAAATATGAGCCTAGATAATTGTCTTGTTTCTCACACAGAACAAAACCACCAGGCAAAGATTTCTTATTAACACAAAAAACAAAATGGAGCAGGTAAGACAGAAAGCAGCTCTATCAGTCAAAGACAAAAAATACAGTTTTACTTTCTCTCCCAGCAGGGAATCACCAACACTGCCATAACTTATTAAGACTTGAAATCCTTCAAACAAAGAATACACGTTATCGGTGGCATATCTAAATAAGACTGTAAATTCTTTTTTTATGAAACTCATTGCTCCTATGGCTACTGGAACTGTTTGGGTATCCTTCCACATTGCCCTCATTTCTACCTGCAGTGTGTAGCAGTTTCAGTGATCAATGCTACTTTTGTCTTCTTTTCATGGACTACTATATCTGGTTTTTTTGCATTTATTTTTTGATCTGTCGGTAATAGATGATCTTATGTGATATAAACATCATAATTTTCTACAATGCTTTGTGGCTCGTGTTTTCTGTGTTTCTCAGCTACTTCAGTATTGTAATGTTTGCATAATACCCAATGCAACAGTCTTGCCACTTTATTATGCCTTTCAGTATACAGGCCCTCTGCCATTAATGTACCACACCACATGCTCCCATGTGTATATCATGGTGTTGTTGATGATAAGCAAGTCGTGTGCAACACTTACTGCATTTTGTACACTTATATGGTCTTGCAATCGGTTTAATTCCTCCAAGTCTTTTAGGTTTCTAATACCATGATGAAATGGACCCCATTCCTAAGTCAAAGCATGATAAAAGTTCTTGAAATTAGTATTGTTTCAATCTTTGATGTTAGCCAAAACTGCTCTTAGCAGTAACCGCAATGTACCCAAAACGGACTCCTTCTGCAGTTCATACATGTATCGGTAACATATCTAAATATGACTGTAAGTTCCTTTTTATGACACCCATTGCTCCTGTTCTGTTGGAACTGTCTGGTTATTCTTTCTTCCATATTGCCCTAGTTTCTGCCTACAAATCCTGGTATTTTATGACTTTCTGTCTCTCTGTAAGTAAGACACTATAATCACTGGGTGTATCAATTTCAATAATCAATGCTACTTCTGGTTTTTCTCTCACCTATTTTTTGAACTGTTGATAATGGATGATCCATGTTATATAAACTTCATCATTGTCTATAATGCTTTGTAGCTCATGGGTTCAATGCTTCTCAGCTATTTCAATATTGTAATGTTTGCACAATCCCCAGTGTGATAGTCTTGCCACCTTATTATGCCTTTCAGTGTACAGGCCCTCTGCCATTAGTGTATCACACACCAGCAACAAAATGTGTGACTGTTTCCAGTTTTGTTTTACAGAAACTGCATTTTTCTATTTCTCTGACATGTTATATGTACTTTGTAAACCAACATGTACATAGTCCACTATCCTGGGCTGATAATATTAGCTTTTGGTTTAAATTCACCTCTCCTTAACCACTCCTGTGTCAGATCCTGATCGACATAAGGTTGTTCTAGGAGTTTTCTGCACTCACAACTATATTTTTGCCTTTCCATACTTATTACCTTCTCATCTGATGCTTATCCTTATATTCTTTCTTTTGTTTTTTGGCACATTCAGTTGCTGCCTGATTTTTGTCTACTTCTGGTTTGGTTTCCATTCCTGCTTGACATCGCTAACTTCTGCTAAACTAAGCAGGGAAGTCATAGATTTGTTCTCCTCATGTTTCAAAACTTTCACTATGTTTAGATCTGATGAGGTCAGCAGATATGTATGCAGTCCTATGATTGCAGATCTATATATGTAATCCATTTAGATGAGGGCCATACCTCCTTCAGAATGAGGGATATATAATCTTGGTATACACCAAATTTTATACATCATTTGATAAATGTGAAGCATTTTTCTTGTTTTCCTGTCCAACTGATCCAATACTTTTTGGGGCCAGTCAGTCACCCCAAAACTGTAGGTTAGAACAGAAACAGAAAATTGATTTCTAGTCTGGACTTTGTTCCTAGATGCCAGGGCTATTTTCAGTATTAATTTTAGTCTTCTAAAATATTCTTTACTAAGTTTTGTTTACATTTGTTCATTTTTTTATTATCAATCCTTAATCAATTCCCAAATATTTATACACTCCTTTCTGATCAAGTTCTTTTATATCACATTACTGTTCCAGATTGATATTTTCTTGATGTTGCAGCTTTTCTGCTTTAAATGTTGCTTTTGCACATTTATCAAGACCAAATGACATTCTTATATCATCTGAAAAAGTTTATTTCCAGTTGTGCCTTCAGATCCTCATCTGATAAACTATACCATCTTAAATTATCCACAAAAAGAAGATGAGAAGTGTTTACATTTTGCTGTCATCTGGGAGCCAAATTGTAACCATTACCTAATCTGTTAAGTAGATAGTTTAATGGGTTAAGAGCAAGACAAAAGAGCAGCAGTAAAGAAGAGTCACCCTGGAATATCCACCTTTGAGTTTTTATACCTGGGATAATAATTTGTCTTTTATCATGGCCTAGCTGCAAAGTGATTTGCCACTGATTCATAGTCACTGTAATATAATCAATCAATGCAGGGTGTATCTTATACATCTCTAAGGACTCCTTTATCCATGAAGTGGGATGCTGTCAAATGCTTTTTTGTAATCTAGCCATGCCTTACTTAGATTCTTCCTCTTTTTAGAATTCTCTATTATGGCTTTATTTAGCAACAGATGATCCTTTGTTCCATATGATGTTCTATTGTTACCCTTTTGTTCTGTTGCCATGATTGAGTTTTCTTCTAAATGACTGTAAATCTTGTCGGCATCAGTTCGACTATATGGTTTATACATTATCAGAAGGCAAGCTGTTGGCCTGTAGTTTTTTAGGATAGCTTGCAGGTTTACTCTTAAGAAGGATTATCATTTTTTTCCTGTTGCTAATCTGGTTGCTGTGCATTCGCGGTGTGCATATAAGTAGTTCTTACTCAGGGATAAATCTTCATGTAACAATGCTAATATTTTTAGCCAGAAGTTAGGTACTGCATCTAGACCTGGGGTTTTCCAGTTAGGAGCTTTTCTTAATTTTGTTTCAATTTCTCTGGCAATTACTTCATCCCATTTTGTGTCCTGTACATTTGAAATTCTTACTGTTTTTTTTTTTTACTTCTTCTATCCAATTAGCATCTTTGTTATGTTCCACAGTGTTTTCATAGATATTTCTCCAAAATATATCTATTTCTTCCTTTTGTGTGATGTTTCTATTCCTTTTGCTTTGTCTCCCAATTCTCTATAAAACTTTTTTGGATCATCAATGAATTGCTTATTTTGTACTTTTCCTTTATATTATCTGCATATCTTTCAAGTTTTTCTGCCTGTGCTGGTATCTTTAGTTTATTATTTGCAATAGTGCAAACTAGATTGAGGTCTGGTCTAACACTGCACATTGCTTTTATCATGTCTATCTTTCTAAGCATTTTTGTTGATCTGTTCCCTCTTCTATACTCTTCTAACAGTGACACTTCTTGTTTTAATTGCTTTATAGTTTTCTTTATTCATTACTTCCATGATGGCATTTGATTTCTTCCCCTCCTTTCCCTTATTGCCCAGTATTTTTGTGGTCAGACTTCATCTGTTATTAATTTTGCTACACAGTAATATATCTTATTTACTTCTATCACGTGAATTTCTGTTAAAAGTCTTGATTACTGTGTTCATTTGTTTTATCAGACTTTTAATATCTTGGGTCTTATTGACTTTCTGTAATCTATTTCTTTCAACACTCTTAATATGTCTATCCATCTCTATTACATCAAGAAAATCCTGCCTTAGATCTTTTTCTTCTAAACTGAGGGCACATTCTTTATTCTCTGTTTCCTGCAATCATTCTGCAGAAAGGTCCAGAACATCTTACTGTAACATATTGTCTTCTGCTGCATCCTTTGTCATTTATTGCTGCTTCCTATGGGAACTCATTGGTCTATCACTACACAACACTGACTGCGTCAGAATTGCTACCTTTTCTTGTTCCTTCCCTTGCTGTGGAACTCCACCTGAACTCCAGTGCTGTTTTCTTACTGAAGGTTCCAGAGTCTCTTCATGTGACAACTGATCAGATGCTTCCCATTCCACCTGTTTCCCCTTAATTTGTGAACTCACTGTTTCATCATTGCCAGAGCTGGATTTTCTTCACTAAATCCCTCATTTCACAGGTAATCCATAACTTCAGTTTCTATTTCTTTAATTTCTCCATTACTAATCCTGTTTTCTATTTTCTCCATTTGTTTTCTTATTTTTTTGTATTGTAAAATGTTTTCATATCCAGATGCATTTGCCTATATTTCACTTCAAATGCCTTTGATGTTGCTTTTTTGTATTGATCAGTTTTGTTGTCTCCTTTACTTAAACGTTGCATCATATTGAATCTTTTTTCCCATGTCCACATTTCTTCTTCAGATGTCTTCCACTTCACCTGTTTTTCCTTACTTTGGGAATACTGTTCCATCATGCTGTGATATAACCTGCATTACACTTTCTACACTAAATCCTTCACTTTGCAGGTATTCCATAACTTGAGCTTCTATTTGTTTAAGTTCTGCTTTACTAATCTGCTGTTCTACATTCCTCCTTTGTGATCTTATTTTTTGTATTGTGAAATTCTCCATATCTTGGTGCCTTTGTCTGTATTTTTCTTCAAATATCTTTGGAGCCATTTTTTGTAATTAATTTGGCTTTCTAATTTGCATAAATATTATATCATATCACATCTCTGTTTATTTCCCCGGCCATGTTTCTTTTGCATATCTTTCAAAAAATCTCTAGGTTTTGTTCTTTATATTTTCACACTTTCTCAGTCACTTCTTTTTCCAAGCAGCCCATGATTTCTTGGTCTATATAATGTTTTTCATGAATTTGTTGTATTAATGAACACAAATTTGCATTTGAAGCTTTTGACAGTTTTTCTTGCACAAGCATTTTTCTTTCCTCTAATTTCTGTCTTAAATATTTTAAATATCATCTGTCTGGAAATTCTGGGCTTCTTGCCTTATAGTAGCAATACATAATTTCTTTTTATCCTCAATAGTCTACTCTATCATCTTTATTTTCCTTTTTTGGCCTGTCAGTTTTTGTGGACTACTACCTCCTTCTACAACAGGGGGACCATCCTCCCCCTGAGCTTGGCTTAACCTCATTGTAGGAATGTTTCCATGTCTTGAGGATTCTACGCTGTAATTTTTTCTAGTCCTGGCACCAGTACACCTATCAGGATTAGACACTTTTTATCCTGGGCCTTGTGCGCCAAGCTATCTTTTTTATTTTTTAACCTACTTCTGTCCATGATATATTCTATATAAAATACAGTGTATATAGCAGTGTCATCTTGGTGAGATTTTGTTAAAACAGGGTCCAACCAGACTTGAGGATGAATTCAATTCCAGCAATACTACTCTCCTTTGCTTGCTGATTTTATCATCTCTCCATCCTTTGTGAAGTAATTTATTTGAAGCAAATGTAAATTATTTTTTCATATAAATATGCATTTTATGTGCACATCAAGTGTAATTACATACAAGGCATTAAAGTGGTGAGAAAGGACGATGAAGAACAACTAAATTAATATTATTTATTATTATTAATAATAATAATAATAATATTTATTAGTCCCTACTACTTACATCAAAACCCTTCTTTCCAAACTAAAACCATGCTCTGTTTTGGTTGGCAGTATCCCATCTTACTATCTTCAGATTGCTGCTCCCTCTATTGCTTTGCCAGTATCTATTTTAACCAACTGTTCCATCTCTGAAGCTAAAGTACCTGCTAACTGGAAATAATTCTATACCATACCTATTTACAAAGGCAATTCCACAGAACTCTCAAACTTTAAACCAATAGCTATCCTCTCCCCTCTGTCTAAAGTCTTATAAAAATGTATACATACACAAGTAATGCAATATCTTATACAGGGCACACTCCTCACTACCACTCAGCACGGTTTCCAACCCAAACATAGTACCACTACAGCTCTACTTTCCTTTCTCAACACCATTTCTATAGCTAGAAGTAATCATAAACATATTTCATGTTTATGCCTTGACCTCTCAAAAGCCATTGACACTGTCTCACATCCTCTGCTACTGAATAAACTCGCTGATCTCAACTTCTCTACTACAACAGTAGCATGGTTCTCTAGCTATCTCACTGACCAACAGCAGTCAGTAAGATGGCACTCCTCACTATCATCTCCCCTTCCAGTGCAAATGAGTGTTCCCCAAGGATCCATCCTTGGACCACTACTTTTCAATATCTTCACCAACTCACTCTACTCCTCTTGTCCCCAATCCTCATTAGTTCAATATGCAGACGACTCCGCAGTTATCACCATTGCTAACTCACCCTCTGAACTTCTAACAGCTACCCAGTCTTCTTTCAACTCTGTTGAAACCTAGCTCACCAATAATCAGCTCATCCTTAATCCCCCCCCAAAAAAACTCTTACTTTTTCTCACCAAAACTGTTACTCATATCAAATCTACTTTTCAAATAAAATCACTAAATCACACTCTCATACTTGCTGACTCTAGTACTAAACTCCTTGGTGTAACCATTGATGATCAGCTAAAAATTTGACCTCCATATAAATAACTGTATCAGGCGAACCCATCAAAAACTAGGACTTCTCTACAGAAATAAAAAATTCCTAACCCCTGAATCTAGAACTACAATCACACATGCTTATCTTTTGCCATGCCTAACATACTGCTCCCAAATACTCACAAATCTTAACTCCACCTTACTTTAGCAAATTTGAATCAACCTATCACAAAATAGCCAGATTTGCTGCACAACAAACCTACAAATCTCACCACTGTATCTCTCTCAAACATCTAAACTGGCCCAAATTACCACACCTCCTACTCCTCTCTCAGCTCCAAATTATACATTCCATTATTTATTCACCATCCTACTGTCCAGCATTAGGCACCATAATCTCCTACTATGTCCCATCCAGACTACTCAGGAGCTCCAACCAAGAACTTTTACAAATTTACAAGCCCAAGCCCAAAATAGGAGCCATTACATACAGCTACCATCTATTGCTTGGAACAAACTCCCACAAGAAGTTAGATCACTTCATATCCTAAAGTATTCAAACTAGCCACTAAAGAGCACTTAAAAAGTCACTGGATTTGTACCTGTTCTCAGCCCCCTTGAATATACCTTCACTAAATAACAAACCTAACTTCCTCTGTCTTACCATAAACTGCAACTGCCACAAACTAAAACCAAGAAAAAACAAAGGCACAGAACCACTACGAGCTGGAAACAATTTCTTCTCCTCTATACCAAAACATTTACAACTTAAACTAGTCTACTTCATCTTTTTTTACCTAACACTATCTCCTTTTCTTCTGCTGCAGTATTCTTCATAACATTTTTATAGATAATTTTTATTATGAATGATTATAATGTTAGCTGTGTTTGTAACAGTTATATTTTCTTTGTAACTATGTTTTGGAGCTTTTCTCCCCGGGCCTCTGCTGACAAAGGGCTTTTGCTCAGTCAGATAATCCCGGTTAACAAATGTAAAATAAATAAATAAATTTAGAACTATATGCGTATGGATATGTGTTCATGTCTAAGCCACACTCCCTGTCAGAAGAACAGAATGAAGCAATCATCCTAGTTCATAGACATACACATAAGAAAAAATATATTAGTGACAAAATATATAATTTATAGCTGTGCCTGCCTTTGAGCATAATTGCATGTTGTTTGTATTTCGCTGTCTCAAACAGTGACAGTAAGTCTTTGATCTCAGTTTATATTTAGATCCAAAAAGAGTGACAGTAAGTCTTTGAATTCAGTTTATATTTTGATCCAAAAGGCTGTGTTTCAGAAAAAAAACTCATGGTATTGCCTTATCAGCAGCAGAAGCTGTCATGCATCTAAAAATAACATAATAAGCAGAACTTTGAAACAAATGCTTTGATATCCTAAAACTAATACCCATACCTAATCCTCAGTACTACCATCAAGGCAGCAGATAAACTGGTTTCGTCAGACTTTGTTTTCAATAGAATGACTGATTACTAATGCTTCTAAACATAGAAAGTTGGAGATGAGGATGGTGCTCATTCTATTATTTTCAACAGGAATGCCAGTGGAGTTCATGAAGGAAAAAGAATTCTGTCTGCACACATATGAACAAGCCTATAATTTTTCTAAGCCACCAGTGATAATCCTTAAAATTAAGAGAACCCTCCATGGCTATTTATACTTTTTTTTTAACCCATGATAAAGAAAACAAGTCATCGCTACTTGAATAGCCACTTCCTCCAACCAGCCAGCATTACCTCCTCAGTGACCCCTCATGTGTGCTTGTTATCTGGAAGTGCAGAACCATATTCTTCCTTAAACCAGAGATGCTCCTTCTCTTGCTGTGACTAAACTGTTAAATGAAGCACACAAATTGTTCCATTCTGCTTTACTTAGTTGTTATAGATATTTTACCAAATGGCATATCTTAAACATGTCTAGCTAGATGTCTAATGAGACATCTGCAGAACCCCATTGTCATGTCAATAAATGCTTTTCTTCAGCAGTCCAAAGACAGTCACTAATGTAACACTGACAACATAAAGAGAGCTTTGGTGTTCAGTGGTGAGTCATTTTTTTGGCAAACTGACTGCTTCTTCATTATAAAGAAATAAAAGTCAGCATAGAATCTAGTTTTTAAAGACCACATTTTATTTAACAAAAGTAGCATACATGATCACTTTAATAAGCAGTACGTTTTTTTTTCTGTTTAGCCCCTCAGCAGCCAATTAAAAATACCTATAAAGCCAAAACATACAAAGGTTCCAGTCATTAATTCTTTTCTTGGTTATTGATCAAATTACAGGATTTACAAGGGACACAAAAGGCATAGCCTTATGCATACTAGTTTCCCGTGACCAGTTAAATTGTATCAAATCCTAGCTGAGACCTCAAACCATAGTGGTTATTTGTATAGATGGTGTCTATGAAGAAAGCAATATTGTTGGGCTAGAGAACCTAATTCTCAAAGCATCTGTAATGATCAGAGAGCCTAAATGACAACCTGTCTGCTCTGAAATGCTTTCAGGATACTTTTGTTAACAAACACTACATCACTCCTGTTTTTCTGAAGTAACAATAAGCATCATACATAACAATGGCCATTGTAAAAGTCAGAACATATTTAACAGATACAATGAACAATTAATTGAAATCTGTAAAGTGCATGTCTCTTCTAGCAAACTATCCTTATCGCTCAATCACTACACAAAAATGTTGAAACAGGTAGGAAAAATATTAAGACTCATCATAAAAAAAGTAGCCATTAGTGCAAGCAGGTTTACTGGCAATTTTATTTGAATGTTTTATTTATGTATTCACCCTAGCTAAAACATTTGTATTTCCAGACAAAAAAAAATGTAATGCCCTTGTCTGAATGTCAATAATATCTTCAAAATGATTTATTCATCGCTATAAATTTTATGTTTTTAATCCTAGCGTGTTTCATTCATTCCTGACCTTTTTCTGTATTTTGTTGGATGTTTACACAGGAACACCATTATTGCTTGGGGGAAATTTTACTCTTTTTTTACTCATCTTCAAAATTATCACTTTTTTCAAACTGCTTTAGATAACAGTAATGCCTAGTCAAGGTGTACTGCCCATTGGGCAGCATTTGAAACAATAACCATACATCCATTAATATCTTGTATCACATAAAGAACTGGATGGTACAGGAAGTCTACTTTTCCCTGCTGAGTTAGTTGATGAAAACAGTTTGTCTTTTCTTATGGTTATATCTTGCTTACATCCTGGTGTCTAGATTAATTTTTACTTAGAATAACTGTCTAGATTGTGTAGCGTTAACAGTTTCTGGAAAAGAAAGGATTTTTATTGTTGCACTTCTGTACAAACATGAGGCTTACTGGGGCCTTTCCTTATTTAGGATGAATGGAACTCTTGTACATCCAGGCAATCCTATAACAAAAGTTTCACATTTCAGTATCAATTAATTGACTGTTACAGCATAAATAATTAAGGACATTATATTACTCCACTTGTCACTTAGGGTATGATAACTGATAATGTGAGCATTGAGCTATTTTCATACAAGTAATCTTAAGTGGTATAGGGTCTGCCTTGAATAATCCTGCCTCAACACAATGCAACCTGAATTCTCAAATCTGTCTGGACGATGTCCTACCTTGTGGATGAACCACTAAACATCCCCATCTTACTGATCCTCAAGATGTATTATGGCATTATTTTACAGTGGAATTTCTCCTGATTTTATTTAGTGTGAAGCTCCCCTGCTTTCCTTAGCAATGGAAATGTTCCTGGTCTACAACCATTTCTCATGTTCTATATGCTCAAGATATACTTGCAATAATAGTGCAGTCTTAGTGCTCAAACTCCCACTAAATCAATATCCTGTAATTATTTAGTTCCGGTAACCCTACCATGACTTTAACTCTAACCCTAAAACTCCCTTCCCCTTTCCTAACCCAAAGTTCCTCTTCTAACTTCTTAAACCTAAGACAACCTTATCATTTTGAGAATGTGACACAGGAAACACAGATTTGTAGTCTGAAAAAAAAGACTCAATACCACCAGTTCACTTGTAATATTTAATGTTTCAGACCATACTAAAAGTCAGCCAGTCTCTGTTATTAAACAGCGAATAATCAAAAGTACAGTGTTACAAAGTTTAGCGCTTTTGTCCTGAACGTTGAACAAATTAATCCCGTCCCCTCCAACCTTTTAAATAATCTCAACAATCAAGTCACATGTTCAATCTAAAATGACAAGGGTGTAGATTCAATAAAGCATACACGGTGTGCTAAAACCTTGAGCATGTCACAGCATGATGTGCACATGGTAGCCTGCCATTTCATATTCAGTAAGTGGCTCCACACCCTCTGTAGAGCTGTGCAAACATGATAAATATTGTGGCGTGCTAACTACAGCATAAGCAGCTGAAACTGTATGCTAATCAACCAATCCAAGATGGAGGAGCTATTCAACAAGCTATAAAGAAATCGTCTCCACTCAGTGCAGGTTTGGCTTCAAATTCCAAAACCTATTGGAATACAGCCAAGGAAACTGCTTTACACAGAAAGAATGTTAGGGGCTGCTGTTGCTCTTTAGCATATTTGTATCTGCAACAGGCCAAATCTATGCTGCTGCTGCTAATAGACCTTGGCCAAGAAAGAGAAGGGTGTTTAAACCCCATTTAACATTTCATGGTCTGCATGAGGTGGAAATTGTAGAGCGCTACAGGTTGGATAGAGACACACTGCAGGAACTCTGCAACCTCTGTCATCCTCAATTGAGGACAAGGGCAAACTGAGGGGAACCACTATACCAGTGGAGACTAAGGTATGTGTAGCACTTTAGAATATTAGTTACAGGAACCTTCCAGAGACCAATAGGGGATATGCTGGGGATGTCACAGGCATCAGCATCGAGGATCCTACATCAGTTCTTGAATGCTGTGCTGCAATATGCCAGTGACTACATACATTTTCCCATACACCCGAGGACAGAGCTACAATTATGCAGGATTTCTACCCTGTAGCACACTATCCTGAAGTGCTGGGTGCCATAGATTGTACCCATATAAGAAATTAAAGCACCACCTGGGGAACAGGGAAGAGTGTACATAAACAGAAAGGGCTTCCACTCCATTAACTGCCAGGTCATGTTTAACGCTAAGTGAATCATCCTGACTGTCTGTGCTGTAACTCTGGCAGTTACTATGACTCTCACATCTGGCACAACTCTAACAGACATTTTCTAGGGGGGATATGCTACAAGGTCATTTATTGGGTGATGCAGGGTGTGCACTCAAACCATGGCTGATGACATCCATCAGAAATGTGCGCACACACACACACACACACACACACACACACACACACACACACACACACACACACACACACACACACACACACACACACACACACACACACACACACACACACACGCACACACAGAAGAATGCTATAATGAGGAACACACGCAAATAAGAAATACCATAGAGCATGTGTTTGGGCTGCTGAACTCACAGTTCTGCTGCCTGGATACATCAGGTGGAGTCCTGCAGTACAGTCCCTGTACTTGTGCTGAAATTTTAACTGCCCGTGCTATCTTTCACAATATTATCCTGAGAAAACAGCTTCAGCAGGAACACCAAAGAAAGGGGCACACACACAACCACTTGGAAGGTCACCAAACCCACATGCAAGGGAGGAGTCAAAGGGGGAACCACCAGCCGCTGTGGGTGTTAGTAGATGTAGACATGCACAATATGCCCTTGCCCTGGCCAAGAGGCAATGGACAGGACACATGCTCATCACCTAAGGGGATACAACTTTCATCCCATGTAGATACATACAGTAAAATTGATGCTGGGCAACTCTCACAGCCTTTACTTACTCAGATAAGGGCTGTGTAATAATAACCAATTTTAACAATGACACTTGTGATGAAACTTAATAATCTGTCTGAGAAAGTAATACATTTCCCTGAAATAACATAAAAGATTGTAAAATAACCAATTGTAACAATGACACTTGTGATGAAACTTAATAAGCTGTCTATCTGAGAAAGTAAATGCCTGCAAAAAATGCTTATACCAACAATAAGAAGTGCATACAGATAAAAGTTCCATTTTCAAATGCATGCATATAAAAAAATTCTTTGTAACATGTTACCAAATCTAAAATGTACTTGAAAAATACAATCATACCTTAGCAAGATCAGAAGCCTTCTCTGCAGATAAATCAAAAGGAATAGCAATCTCCTGTGTTCTCCAAATGCACAAAATTTCTCACCTTCAAGTTCCCTAGCTACACACTTACCTTTTTATAATGTGCATTCAGGCCTCTGAGCATGGTAAAAATGTAAATAAGGTGTGAACTCATAAGAATTGCTGAATCCCAAACTTTTGTCTTTGTGTAGCAGGTATAAACATAGTGTAGGCAGGTTAGTTGCTAATTGACTGCAGTTGTGAATGATTAGTGGGAGGGAGAAGGAAGACACAACAGCAATTCAGACTATTTATTTATTTATTTATTATTTATTTATTTATATTTGTTGACCGGGAGTGTCCGACTGGACGTAGGTCCATTTTCAGCGGAGGCCCAGGGAGAAAAGCTCCACAGTTAAAATAGACAGTAGTTACATTGGATTACATAGCGATTAACAATTTACATAGCAATTACTTACAACATATTTACAGATGAAGAACATAGTACATCAGTAGACAATTAAAATCTTTATCTGTGAAGTACATAACAGACATTAACAAATGCTACAATAAGAAGTTCCTGCTGTATAATAAGTACTAGGCTTATGAACATCTGAGCTTGCTATAATCAAGGTAGTTAGTGGAGTGGAAAGAAAGGTAGTGGTTGGATGGGGTGGGTGATATTAGAGTGGGAGTTGCAAGGATATAGCCAGCATTTTTTAGGTGCACTTTTAGTAAAGTTTTGAACTGGGTGCATGATGGTATGGAGGTAATTGTGGGTGGGAGGGAGTTCCATAATTTGGCTATGGTGCAAGAGAATAGTGCTTCACCAGCAGAGTTATTGGCTTTAGTGATCTGCAAGTGATTTTTGTTGCTGGATCTTAGTGGTCTGGTGGTGCGATAGGGTTGGAGTAGATTCTGGAGGGATGGGACATTTAGTGGATGGTTTACTAGTTTGTGGACGAGTGAGAGTTGATACCATTGAAGGAGGTGAGGGAGTTCAAGCCAGCCCAGTTCAGCAAGTGAGAGACAGTGGTGACTACGGTAGGATGCCCCTGTGGCGAATTTGGCAATTTTGTTGTAACAGGTCTCTAGCTTGTTTAGATCGCATTGCCTTAGGTTGGTATATATTGGAGAGGCAGAAAGTAAGGTGAAGATAAGGTGGGAATTTGCTATTGAAATCTTTGCTGCTTTGGTGAGAAGTTGCTTATTTCTGTATAACGCTCCTAGTTTTTTGTGGACTTTTTTTATGGTTATGGATATGTGAATGTCAAATTTTAGTTTATTGTCTATTTCCACTCCTAGAAATTTGGTGTGTTCAGTTGGGTATATAGCGGTGTTGTCTTTTGCTGTGATGTTAAAGTGATAGTTGTTTTGAGTATGCTTGATGGGTTGGAAGATGAGTAGTTTAGTTTTGTTTGGGTTGAGACTACCTTACCTGCATAGGAAGTGTCACTCAGGATACACTTAAAAAGTGTAGAATTAACTTTACCAAGCTTTGAAATGGAAGTGAACAACACACATTTCTCATTTTTGTTCACTAGTAGCCAAACTCTCCTGCCTTTGCTGAAAATAATTTTTCACTGTCATGTAATTTTATCATACATTTAAAGGACAATGATACAAAATGCCCTATAGACTGCAAGTCTGAGAGTAGAGCACAGATAAGAGAAGAATGAAGACAATACAAAAAGAAGACAGAGCTGCACTGGTGCAAACAATAGTCATAAATGGTTGTATGATCACTCATTGCACAAATATGTAAGCCAAACATGTACAAACAAATGAGAATGTACAAGTATACATGTCTTGTTAACACTGTGGAGGAAATGGGACTTGCTTGTATGCACAATGATTTATTTTCCTGCTGCAAAATTGTTTCTGTGGCAAAGAGATATAAGACACTCCTAGTGTTTTGTAAGTTCCTTAGTATGATAGTTCAAATCCAGAGTTGTGCAAAAAGTCTGTAAGGTCTGTTAAAATGTATTTTGTAATGTTGTTTATCTTTCTTTTTTTTCTGAAGATAATAATTCTGTGGCACACAGCTTAGTTGAAATATGGTGAAATGGATAAATGTTTTAAAATTAATGGAAGTTGCTTCTATGATAAGGACAGCAGAAATCAGAGATGTGAATCAAGAGTGTGTGTGTAGCACACCTGGTAAACATAATGAAGCACACAGCACATATGATATGAAAATTATGGTTCAAGTCCCACATTTATCTTTTAAAGATGAAAACTAATAAACATTTTTAAAATAACAATGTATGTTGAGCTTTGCCTGTCTCATTTGTGCGTTGCAGACCTCTGCACAAACATGGCATAATGCCACAGGCAATAAGCAGACCTTGTTAATTTCTGAAAACATCCATTGTTGCAGTTTTTGCATTCTATCACGCACACACACTAAGTGGCATTGCTCAGTAGTCAGCATGCTTCCTCAACACCTGCAGTTCCCCAAGACCTGCAGACATTGTCAATTTCAAACAAGAAACAGCATTACATATTTTGCTTTCTATGGCACAAACACGCTAAGTGGCATTGCGTGGCAGTCAGCATGCTTCCCCAACACCTGCAGTTAATAGGCAGACATTGTCAATTTCTAAAAGGATACATTGTAACATCTGTGATCTTCAATAACTCAAAACACGCTAAGCACAATTGCATGGCGGTCGGCACTGATACACAGTGATGACAAAAAAATTACACCTGCTGCCTAGCTCTCCCGCTGGCAACAGATGTAAGTTAATGTCCACGATATAGGTTAGCCAGGGGTCTAATCCAGCAATCTCTAAATTGTATTAATGCTGGTTCATTGTAATTTAGATAGAAATTAACAATATAAAAATAATTATACATAAAATAACTATGTATAGCAGATAAACTGAGCGTACATATGATACCATATATATTTTATGTCTAATTGTGGGTATCAGTACAATTATGGTTATACAATTAAAAATTAATTTTCTGAACTTTCATGTCACACACATACATGTTTAACCACTTAGCTCTTTAATGTGCCTATGTAATTAATAAGTATGTCTGACAAGAAAGTCTAGTGGCAATGAGCACTCTGGACAGTAGTGAGTGTTAAAAATACACCTGCTGCTCAGCCTTCCCTGTGGCAACTAGTATAAGTTCATGGCTACATTACAGGTGAGCCAGGGTTCTAAGTTAGCACACTCTAAAATTTATTAATGCTGTTACACTCAATTTTTAAAAGCATACAGAAAAGTATACATAACAATAACTATGTATAGCAGTGGATATCATGTAAATTATATGTGTGAATGTGGGTATACTGACAACTATTTTTCTGTACTTAAAAGTGCTTTTTCTGCCCTGGGATGGACATCATATTTCAATGATAGCCATATATGCATGAATGTATAAAACAGGACCTTGTCAGGTCACACATATATATGGTTAACCACTCACTCTTTAATGTGTCTATATAATTAATGAGCATGCCTGACAAACGCTTCTTCTGTGGCAAGGAGGAAAAAACACACTGTGCAAATTACTTTTATCAAGTGTGTAAAACCACACAAAAATGTGTCGAGTCATGAAATTTATACCCCCAATACATGTCTGAAAAGTTATGTCACATAACAGGTTCAGCAGCATCCAACCCATAAACTAATACCAACTGTCACACTACCCTTCCTATTTCATAAACTGCCTTCCTCTTTATTTGGCATTGTTACTGTATGCTTAACATCATACAAATGTGGATAGCATTATTGATCAGGTTTGCACACTAGCTGTAAAACGCAAGATCATGAATTGGCAGGAAAACACTTTACTGTGCACACATGGCAGGATATATAAGGAAGGTGCCCAATTTAGGGCTCAAAGATGGGGTATAGAGGAGTCCAGAGTACTCACTGGACTCTTTATAAAGTGCCACAGCTTTAGGCTTTTGCAGGGGGACTATACTGGTTCTCCATATAAATCAGAGGCTTGGAATAGTCTTGCCAAGCCTGTCCCCAGTGTGGCTGGCATTCCACATACTGAAGAGCAATGCAGGCACTATTATAATGAGTTGAAAAGATGAAAGCAGTGGCTGGATGAGTTTAGGACTGCTGACATCCCACAGTTGTGCAAGTAAACAGATAAAGATATTTTAAATGATACACAAAGCTGGCGATAGCCAAGACCGGCATGCATAATGCTCTTCTCTTTTTCGCTCTTCTTTATTTTACAGCTGCCCGGGAGATTTCAGCAAACAGGGAAGCCCGTGTTGAATGTTTAGGAAAGACTAAAAGAAGCAAGGGGTAAGTATGCAACAGAAAGTAATTATTATTTCATTAAAAGCATTGATCTTCTATACATTAGTAGCAAATTAAGCATGCATATCTTAACTGTAAAATCAAGCATGCGTGCTTCATTCTGCAGCTCAGGGTAATTGTAGGAGTCAATTGTAAGTGTATTCAGATGTTGTGGATTCAAATCCCACAGATAACAAACATATCATAAAATAATTAAAAAGATATTAAACATTAATTTCAACAAAACTGGCATAATGCCATGTTGTTAACATAATCTGTATTATTTATAAAAGCATATGTGCAATATATGCATATGCTGCAAGGATTACTTGGAAAAATTAAGAGTCCTAGCTTGTAGTTTTTAAAAAGTATAGTTAAAATGAAAGTAAAAATATATTAATATTGTAATCATTTATCACATATGACAAATGATGGCTGTTATTACCTTTTGCTTTTTTTTTCTTACCCCACCCCTTATCTCTCTTTTTTATTTCTATATGTAAAGTCACAACTTTTTGATGTCATAAATTTCTGACAACTGACAAAATGATTTCCAGCACGGGAAGGTAGGCCACCCAGTGTCTCTCAGTCTGCCATGCCTCCAACAGGTGCCACACCAGTGTCCAGCACATCTGGGTTACAACCTGGTAGTACTGCCTCTGCAGCCCCTGCATTACTTGTGCCCTCAACAGCAACAGTAGCATTAACCCAGCAGCTGATGCAGCGGTACCTTCCAGGAGTATTGGTGGAGGTGAGGAAACTGTCACCTACCAGGAGCTGCCAGGCATGTTGCATAAAGTCATAGAAGGTACCATTGGTGCAAGCAAATATTAAGAAAATCGTACATGCCTACACAGCCATTTCATACAGGCCTCCCAATATCCTCTGCCAAACATCCAGTGATGATGTCATCTGCTATAAAGTGTCCAGAAGCAGTGTAAAATTCAGACTTGTGCTGTGGTGCTTCCATTAAGCAATGAGTTCTCTAGCTTGTGTAACTAGTTAGGTAAGGTTTCTAAATCTCATTGCAATCAACATGTGTGTGTGTGTGTGTGTGTGTGTGTGTGTGTGTGTGTGTGTGTGTGTGTGTGTGTGTGTGTGTGTGTGCGTGTGGCAGGAGAGCATGAGTCGATATCCTAATGTCAGCAATCCAGTTCCATGCAGATTAAATATTTTCACAGCTGTACATGCCTACCCAGCCATGTCATACAGGCCTCCCAACATCTTCTCCCAAACATACAATGATGATGTTATCCATTATAAATGGTCCATCAGCAGTGTTAAACTCAGACTTATGCCATGGTGCTTATGTTAAGTAATGAGTTCTCTAGCTTGTGTAGCTAGATAGATCAGGGTTCTAATCTCACTACAGTCAACTTGTGTGTTTTTATTCAGTTAGCTCACATTCTAGAGACCATTTTAGAACAGCATGTGAGGCACCCCTACTTCCCTCTTCTTCTCACTAGCCACTGCTGATGTCATTATCTATAAAGTGTTGTTTGACACTAAAAAAGTCAGACTTGTGCTGTGGTGCTTATGTTAAGTATGTTGCGCTGTACATAGTTAGGAAGGGGTTCTAGTCTCACTGTTGTCAACAGGTGGGTTTGTGCATATTTAGTTCACATTCTAGAGTCCATTTTAAAACATCACATGAGACACTCCTACTCCCCTCTTCTTCTCACCAGAAACTGCTGATGTCATCATCTATAAAGTGTTGTCTCACACTATGAAAATCAAACTTGTGCTGTGGCACTTGTGTAAAGTACTGTGTTCTGTACATAGGTAGGGATACTAGTCTCACTACAGTCAACTGTTCTATGTGTTCAGCATAGTATGGTGATAATTTTAGAATGGCATGCGAGTCCACAGCTATGATAGACATTCCTCTGAATATCTTCTTGTAACATACACTGATGATGTCATCCTGCATAACGTGCACTGTGACAGCATTCAAGTCAAACTTGTGCTGTGGCAGTAATGTTAACAACTGTGTTCACCAGCTTCTGTAGCTAGATAGTGAGGGGTTCTAATCTAACAGCAGGTAACTTGAGTGCATATAAATCCAAATAATACTTCTGAGACAATTTTACAGTGAGATGTGACTCCACATCCATGTCAGCCTCTCCTCCCAACATGTTCTTCTCAGAATAGAATGATGCTATCATACTCCATAAAGTGCAATGTGACATTGTTAAAATCAGACATACATGGTGGTGCTAGTGTTACACTGTATGGAATTCAGCTTCTTTGCTTATAAAGGTGTAATGCTCAAATAAAACTTAGTCTACTGCTGTGTGTGTGGTTGGTGGTACTTATGATCATTTGAATCATGTTTCATTTCACTACTCTCTAGCCACATAACATCCTTCCTGCAGAGTAATGGATGATGTCATCATGTTAAAGATGCATACACACATCATGATGCAAAGTCCTTCCATGAGACTCTGCAAGCCAACTCCAGAGCACTGGATGTGTGACTGCTAATTATGTCATGGGGTGGTGCATATGTCACATATGGACAGAGGCAGTATGTAATGCAATCAAACAAATACACACATATGCATAATAGCCTTACTATCTTCCATCATATAGATACAGACAGTTAATGGCTAGGATTTTATGTGATGTTGGCCATAAGCTTAGTAATGTCCTGTGACCCTATGAACATTTTACATTTTAATGTTGCTTTCATAGTTGTGTGCTATGTTGAGGTATGAATGTATGATAGGCCTACAAGAATGTTTTGCAATCTGTGATGTGAAGTAATGTGTTGACTGATGCTGACATTCGATTACATGTTCCTTCCATAACAGCTGTAGTTATATGCATCCTGAGAACTGTTGACATGGTATGATACTATGCATATTGTTGGCTTAGTAAGGCATGCATTTTCATAGTGGAACAGATCAGCATTCTACACAGTTCTTATTCAACCATCACAGTGACACGTGCAGTGTGGCACATGTGTGCATGTGTATATCTATCATTATTAAATGCTCTGTGACATACATCAATATAAATTCATACTTATTACATGGGCACTCAAGTCTTGTTTCATCCACATGTTGTAATGCTGTGATATACACAACAATATGTTTTGATCCAACTGCAATCTTGTGGAAGTCATTGTATGCACAATTATGTAGCTATTCCCAAGGATTATTGGGGTGGTCACCAGCACCATTGTGTGACTATCGGCATTTGTGTCAGTAACTGTTCTGCATGTGCCACAACAAACTCATTTGTAATGTGTCTTTATATGGTATCAGGCCTTCAAACACAGCTTTCCAATGAAAAACATATGGGCATATGTTGTACAACTGATGTAGTTATGTGACACTGGTAGAGATATATGACTGATGAACAGTACCACTGTGTGGCATGTGATGCATAACCAAGGTTGTATTTGCTGGAGTTGTTGCAAATCATTTATTTAAATAAGTGTGAAATGTTAAGGGGAATACACAACTAAGCACAGCGCTGTTTGTGGATGCCACTAGCCATCCTCGACTGGAGACAACAGATAATCTGCTAGCTGACAGTTTGTCTCACACTTCATCCCCCCGTCCCCACTGGCCATCAGCCACAGTATACATGTAAACCTTACTCAGTCTATTTTCTCAAGACAGCAGCTCATCTGTGCAATCTCTAACACTAATAACACAGGATCAATGGGCCCTGACAACATCCCAGATTGCATATACCATGATTTAAAACCAAACCTAGCATACACAGTTGGATCCCTACTTAAACATAGCCTAAAGACAGACTATGTTCTTGTAGAAGGGTGTACAGCAACAGTCATCCACCTGAACAAGGGAGGACCATCACCTGATGCAGGGAATTATACACCCATAATCCTGACTTCCCTTATCTGTGAGGCAGACCAATGACTCATCGTGGGCCTTATCAAAAAGGACATAGGTAATCTCACAACAGTGTACCAAACTCATTTTTGATTTGTTACAACTACATCATGTCTGTTAAATCTGGTTGGCATCTTCAAGATGGTCACCAAGGGCATGTATGAGGAAAACAGTGTTATCCTGCAAAACTTGACCTGGCCAAGGCATTTGACAAACATCCAAACTCAGGTATTACAGAGTAACTGTCTCAAATGGACATAAACACCGACATCACCAAGTGGTTAGACAAATGGATCACACACAGGGCACATAATGTCAAAGTGTATGAAGTCACCTCTACCTAGAGTCCAGTGACCAGGTCCATACCGCAGGGATCTGTGATAGGCCCTTTTCTGTTGAGGATTTATGTCTCAGAAGTCAAGACAAACTTAGACACCCTTTGTCTAACCAGCTTTGTGGATGACTGCAAATTGCGGACACTCATTAAATCCAACAATGCTACTGATATACTGCAGAAAGTATTAACACATAAAAATGATTGCTGCCAGAGCCATGGATACCCAACTAGATGAACAGAAAGCATGATTATTTCCTTTTGAAAGCAAATACATAAGATAATTACAATATAGACAGCACACCCCTATGAGAAGACCAAGTGGTACGTGACCTGGGTACTCAGGCAGATAGTAACTGGAACTTCCACCAGCATGTGCCCACAGTATTGACAAATCCCTTGTATGTAGCCCAGGTCCTAAGTAAAGGCAGGCTGTCCACATCAAGGAGTTATAGTCCCACTGTTCTCAGCCCTCATCACACCAATAATTAAGTACAATGCACCCTTTTGCATATACCTCACCACTCAACTTCCAGGGATGATTTACTCAAGTGTATCACTTTTCCACAGTGTGCTTCCATACATCTTTTCATTCATACATAAGCATTCTTTGTGATGTATAACCATTAGGAGTTGATGTTGCAGACTTCCCTTCAAGATGTTATACAAGATGCATGTGTGATACATTTTCCTGTTAAACGCCCAATGAATACATAGCTCATTGATAACATTGATGGGATGGGTTACATTCTTGCAAGTGTGGATTGTGGCATATATGTCATGCAAACATCTCAGCTAGCCAGGATTGCTTGGAATTTAAACTACAGGTGTAACAGTGTCCCTCTTAACACCTCCAAAAAGTGGTCATTTTTGAGGAAGGTGTGCTTGATCTTGAGTCCCATTATAGATTACTGACAAATCATTACAGTTGTACAAGTGTGTTCATGCAGAACATACATATTAACTCAAATCACTTATTTTATGTCAATGACACAGATTAATGTTGGTATTATTCTGATATCATCCATGATTGTGTGTGCTTCTGACTACTGTTATCCAAGATCCTGTTGCTATCTGTCCCAAATGGTTGAGACCTATGCTGCCATTACATTCATATTCAAGCAATTAATTTTGCCCATCTTCAGAATATGTGCATACCTCCTATTGTATATACTATCCTTGCTAAAAGACCTCTCCAGTGATCATGTCAGGGTGCTTACATCACAACCAATCATCTCCATTGATAAATAACCTTGGGTAATAGTCACATAAAATACAATAACTGTGTGATGATATGAATACACCCACACAGGAGATGTAACAGCAGTATGTACTGTATTATATACATATGTTTTTACTGTTCATGCTTTAACTGTCTTGTCTTTGGGGTGTACTTATATTGACATGTCCTTATCTGGTGTACATTACAGTGTTTCACTTGTCCTCTTCCCCTTTCTTCATTCCTACCATTCATGTCTGTGGTCCTTTTCAATACACACATTCGTTGTACTTCACAACAAAGGACTTGTGAGAAAGATAACTTGAAAACATTGTATTGCTAAGGAACTGAAATTGCAAGAGGCAAGGGAATTTACTAGTACCTTGAGTGTATGCTACTGAAAGCTCTGTTTAAGTCCATGACTAGAGCAGCTCTTAACTTGCCTTTGATAATGTTAATAATTATAGAGTCAGCATGAGTAGTGCAGTTTGTGTACCTCTTCATTTTGGCAATCAATGCTGGTGATGGGTTAGTATATTACACTTATAAAGGTAATCATTAACTTGATTATATACTACTTGCACTAGCATTTTTCTAGAGTTGGTAGTACTTCATTTGTTTTGTATTCTGCTGTCTTGCTATATTTTGGAATGGCATAATTATTACCCCTTGAAAAATACTGATGAGTGATGAAGAGATTACGTAGACATCATGTCAAGGAAATAATTGACTCAAAATAGAGTTTGATAAACCATGTATACAGACCATTAGTACCAGGTCATCCATAGTTAAAGACTGACACAATCAGCATTCTTATTACTCAATTATTTATTTATTTTTATTTATGTATGCATTTATTTATTTATTTAGTTTGAAGTAGATTGGAAGAAGATAAACCTCAAAGGGAATAGGCAATTGGGAGATATTAGCTATGTGGGTCTGAGAGGGGTAGCAAATTCCTTGGCAAAAACATTAAGAGTAAAGGATGGAGGTAGATTATTCAACTTGGAATCATCAATCAAATACTTTACTTCCTTCTTTAATCCTTGCAGAAGGGAAGTAAAAGAGAAGATAAATCCTTTTCAGCTACATACTGCTCAGATAAAAAACAACAGAAGTCCCTTTACCATTCACCACAGGTCAAACATTGCATAAGCAATAGTAAACAGCACAGCAGCTAGTTCAGAGAAATCGGAAGTTCTAAATTCTATAACATCAAATGGCTGCCTTGACAATAGAAATAAAAACAATAATTACATTATTGTAATTATTTCACAAATAATTTTAAATTTTAAAATTCACAACTGTAAAAGAAAAAAATGGAAAATATACATACATTTAAAAAAAATGTTTAAAATTAAATACTAAGACTAATGTCACAAAATCTGCATAAATTAAATAAGCACTCTGAAAAATAGTTACTAGGCAAATCCTTAAAAAATCCCACAGAACTATCTCCTGAGACTGCTGCAGAAAAAAGTGAATAAAACAAGTAAGGCTCCAGACACAAGTGTTATAAACATCAATGACAATCTTGTATGTCAGTAGTGCCTGACAGCACACAGACATTTAGTGGGGGATCTTAAACTGCAGCTGGTGATTTAATAAATAACAGAAAAATTAACTATGATCAACCTGTGAAGGTAGCATACAGGGATAAAGTCATGACTAGAGCCCAGGTGACCTTAGTTCAACTAACAGCTCAGGAGATTACAGTGGCAGGGAGGATGGTGACACTCATCGTCGGGGGGATGGTGGTTCCCACCCAGCTTGTACCATCACGCTAATTACAAGGCATCAGCTGCAGAAGGTCTGTCATTATTTGACTAGCTGATGCTGAGAAAGATGAGGACATGGCTGCTGAAGCCTCTGATAAAACCCTTGTTGGTGGTGTGGGAGGACACATGACGACAGAAGGGAGCATAAGTGACCCTTGCAATCTGGTAAGTGCTCATATCAGTACCAGGAGCAGGATTAGACAAAATTAAATTAAAAAAAAAATCTCTGGACACTGAACTTTCTTTAAAGGCTAGAACAGGAAAAAAAAGTTATGTACTTACCATAACATTCCATGTTTGTAGTCCATCTCACCTACATTCTTGCTGGATGGGTTTGGAGCTGATTCTCGGCTCCGACTCAGCCAATACTAAAGCTCGAGAGCTTTTATTGGCTCGAGGCTAACCCCTATCCCATGGTGCATCACTGCAATTCCCCAGATCTTGTTTGCAAGAAAGTAACTACATATATAATAGTAAGTAGACTATCAATAACTATGCACATACAAACCGAATACTTGTATTACTACCATACCAAGTGGACTGACAACTTCAACAAGGTCAGACAGAATAATGGATAGTCCACCAGTTCCTCCAGGATGCAAGAAGGGGGAAGGAGGGTGGGATGCAAGAATGTAGGTGAGATGGACTACAAACATAGAACATTATGGTAAGTACATAACTTCTTTATGTTATGTAGTCCTATCTCGCCATAATTCTTGTTGGATGAGACAGCACCCCTAGAACCTTAATCCCGGGTGGCTCAGGCAAAGAGACTCTTCAGCACAGTGGACCCAATGGATGACCTGTCCCGGGAAGCCAAATCCAATTTGTAATGAGTGACAAAGGTATGAGATCTTGCCCAAGTAGCTGCTGCACATATGGTATCAATTGGGAGTTTTGATTTAAAGGCATATGAAGTTGATACTGCTCTGGTTGAATGGCCTTTTACTTTAGCAAGTAATTTTTTTCCCAGTAGTTTTGTAAGTAAATGAGATGCAGTCTGAAAGCCATTTAGACAATGTGACCTTAGAGACAGGCAAGCCTTTGTTTTTGTCTGAGAAGGAAACAAACAATTGGCCTGATTTTCGAAAATCTTTAGTCCTGTGCAGGTAATATCGGAGAATTCTGTGGACATCTAATTGGTGTAGTCTGTATTCTGATTTGTTACTATGATTTGGAAAGAAAACTGGTGATTCGATAGTTGTGTTGAGATTATGTTCTGAACATACCTTAGGAAGAAAGGAAGGATTAGTTCTGAGGGAGACTCTATCCTTGTGGAAAACAATATAAAGAGGTTGAATGGTTAGGGCTTGAATTCTGAAACTCTCCTAGCAGATGTTATAGCAACTAAGAACAATGTCTTCCAAAACAACAATTTCACGTCAGATGAAAAAGATGGTTCAAAGGGTGGAGAAATTAAAGCTGTGAGAATGAAGTTCAGGTCCCAGAGCTCCGGTGGTTGCCTGATTGGAGGTCTGAGAAGGAAGACTCCTTTCAGAAAGGTTTTGCATAAAGAGTGGGACATGACTGGATTTCCCTTGTAGCCAAAATAATAATTAGAGTTGGTAGCTAACTAAACTCTAATGGTAGCAGCTGCAGCTCCTTCTTGAAAAATGGATGCAAGGAAGGACAGGATAGACTCTATGGGAGAAGAGTAGGGATCTATGCCTTGGTTTGCTGCCCAAATGGAGAACCATTTCCATTTACTGGAATATAATTTCCTGGTGAAAGGCTCTCATCTCCAGAACATTTATGTCCAAGTGGTTCTCGTGATCCTGCCAGATACCATGGACCATCATTCCCAGATAATGCCACCCCACCCTATCTGAGAAGCATCCGTGGTCAAGACTGCGTTTTGTTGAGGGGAAGCAAGTAAGCAACCTAGATGAAGTTGATCTGTACGTAACCACCATGTTAGATCCTTCTTGCAGGAGTTTGTGATGAGTATTTGGTGAGACAAGGGGAGATCTTGCATTGACCACTGGGCAAATAGTAGCCACTGAAGTACTCTCATGTGCAGATGGGCTAGGGGAACTAAGAGAATGGTGAAAGCCATAGTCCCTAGAATCTGAAGGACTATCCTGGCCTATACTTTGTCTTTCTTCAGCAAGAATCTGACTTGGTTGTGCAACAATTCTATCCTTTCTGGTGTCAGTTTTGCTGTCATCGTGGTTGAGCCTATGTCTGAACCTAAGAAGACATTGCGCTGTGATGGAGATAAGGTGGATTTTTTAGATTTATTGTAATGCCTAATCTGGCACACAAGGATAGAGTCTTGTCCCTGGTTTGGATTAGTTGGTGCTTGGTGGTAGCAGTGAGGACCCAGTCGCCTAGGTATGGAAACACCTGGAATCCTTGATGTCTCACGTGAGCCGTTACCACTGCCATGCATTTGGTGAACACTCTGGGGTCTGTAGTGAGGCCAAAGGGCAGTGTTCAAAATTGGAAATGACTGGCTCCCAGCCAAAAGCGTAGATGTCTTCTGGAACACCTATCCATTTTGATATGGTAGTACGCGTCCTGAAGATCTATGGAGCACATCCAATTGTCTTTCCCGAAAAAGGGACAAATTGACTACAGTGATCATACGGAACTTCGATTTCTTTACAGACTTGCTGAGTTTGCTGAGATCTAGAATTGATCTCCAGTCACCTGTCTTCTTTGGAACTAAAAAGAATCGTGAGTAAGTTCCGGATCCTATTTGCTCTGTGGGGACTTCTTGGATGACTCTTTTTTGGAGCAACGAGATGACCTCTGATGTTGCACGGTCTAATTGAATGGGTGGCACATCTGGTAAAGACCGGTTTACTGGGGGATTGGAAACAAAGGGAATAAGATAACCCCTGGAAATTATATTTTGTACCCAACAATCTTGGGAAATTTGTAGCCAGGTGCTTGGGTACAGTGAAAGATGGCCCCCGACTGACTCCAGAGATGGACAGTCAGGCAACCCCCTCAGGGGCAATGGAAGGGACGATCAGAGAAAGCATCTCTATCTTCCTGATGTTGCGGACCTCCTCTGCCATGAGCGTGGCATCTTCCATTATATCCTCCCCTCTGCCTCTAGAGGAGGGTTGACCTTGTGCCTGAGGGAAACCTTTTGGGGATTTACGGAACCACATTTTCCCTCCTGTTTGACCCTTGGGATATGGTCTAGAAGGAAGGGAGAAACAGACTCCGACAGCAGATAAGGTTTTCCCTTCATGCTCACACCTGGTCAAATTCTCTTTTACCTGTGGTCCAAAAAGAGTTGAACCATCAAAGAGGACGTTGGTAAAGGAAGACAAAGGATTCTGTAAAGTTGTATAGATGCATCCAGGAATGTCTCCTAAGAGAAATTCCTGCTGCAGCTGCCCTGCTCACTTCATCAGCTGCATAGGAAATCAGTCTCATGGAGGAGTTAGCGATAGATTTAAGGGTGGAGAGCTGTGAAGATACCTTGTCCGTGGATCCCAAAGCTACTGAACCCTGAAGGGTATCTCCCAACTGCTTCAGGAGATCCCTTTGAAGTCTAGTAAAATGGGACAGGTAATTCAGTGATCATAAGGTAAATGCCACTGAAGAGAAGGTATGCATTCCATACCTATCCATCATCCTGGACTCTTTATTAAGAGGATGGATATTTGAAGATGTCGCTGAGGACTCCTTTTTTGTGGCAACTGCAACCACCATAGCATCCACAGGAACTCCCTTAAAAAGAAAAGATTTGTCTTCTGGAGTGGTCATAAATTTGTTTGGCCTCCTTGGGACAGGATCCATTGTGTCCAGGAGGTCCAAGCTTTCCAGGATATGACCTTCAAAGTTGATCATATGGCAGTGTTCCCAGGAGGTGGAAGGTCGGGAACCAAAGGCCTCAAGGTACACTGATTCTTCCTCAGTAGGGTTAGAGATCTTCCAATCACCACTCTGTCTATGGATTTCAAGGATGTCAGCAAAAGAGACATCCTCAGAGGGGGATCTTGAGGACCCTTCTGACTCATCCAAATCAGTGTCTGACATAACAGACTCAGGTGAGTCAATGTGCTTCCTCTTACAAAGTCTCTTCAAGGAAGCTCTCCAGTGGGATAATCTGGGGAGGTCTCAGAAGAGGGGACACCTCCAATGGGTGCTCCTTGAGTCTCTGATTCCTTACTCTGAGGGGCAGGCGGGGAAGAAGAGGCTGATACCAGCTGCTAGAGGGACATCGGGTCCAAAGGCAGGGCTTTGGCACTGGACAAAGCTTTCTCTATTGCTTCGAAGGCCTTTCCACCCAGTTAGAGACATGCTTTGAGAACACTTTTCGCATTTTTTAAACCCAGAAGGGTGGTGTTCTTTCTGACCTCTGTCTTTATCTTTGGACATTTTCAGGTAAAAAGATAACAATACAATCCAAAAAACAACAGCAAGATACCACTAGCAAAGGAGGAAGAAGAATTATCTATATAAAGATATATACATTTTTATTATTTTTTTTTATACAGGAAAGGAGAAAAGGAACAAGCACTCAGAGAGGAAGGCCCTCTATCTTAAACGGGCAACTACGGCCCTCTAACTAAAACTGGGCCGTACAATCCTCAAGAAAAGGGGACAGGGGCACAAACTGTCTCAACAATCATGCAAGTAATAGAAAAAGTCTTAATATAGAAAAATAGAAAAAAATTAGACAAGAATATCAAATATTTATCAAAAAAATATTACTTAGCCAATGAGCCAGTAAGGATACAACCTCGAAGCTTTCACAGCAAACGTGATCTGGGGAACTGCAGTGATACACCATGGGATATGGATTAGCCTTGAGCCAGTAAAAGCTCTCAAGCTTTATTATCGGCCGAGTTGGAGCCGAGAATCAGCTCCGAACCCATCCAGCAAGAATTACGGCGAGATAGGACTACATAACATCAACAGTTAGTAAAACAAAATTCCAAGCACAAGAGTAGTAGACTTCAGTACAAATAAGGTCCAGAATCTTACTCAAAGTCCATGGTGGCTACTCTGAGGAATGTAGAAATCAAGAAAAAGTACAAATTAAATATTTATGGAAGACTTAGGAATGCCAAGGTTAGATATTGATGAGGCTCAACAATTAACAGTTAAGATAGGTGGAGATGAGATAAAAATGGTGACATATAATCAATCTACAAGAAAGTCTCTAAGAATACATATGGTATTTCTGTGGAAGTTTGAAAGCTAGGAGAAAAGGAAGTTCTGGAAGGTTTTGTTGAACAGTATTTGAAAAGGAGGGGAAGCACCAACATCCTGGAAGAAAGCTGCAGTGGCTGTAATACCTAAAGATGGTAAAATACCATCAGACCTAAGTTCATATAGGTCCACTTCAATTTTAAATTATGATTATAAAGTGTTTATGTCTACAATGGCTAAAAGAATGGCAATGGTATTGCCAAAATTGATACATATGGATTAATATGGTTTTGTGTAGGGGAAGCAAACATTTCACAATATTAATACAACAATGATGTTCCAGAGAGAAGCAGAATGTAAAAAAATACTACTGTTGTTGATGGGTCTTGATGAAGAGAAAGAATTCAACAGAGTAAGCTGGCATTTTACTAGTACGGCAATGGAAACATTTGCATCTCTTAATACAATAATAAGGTTAATCATGAAGATATATGAGGGATTGGAAGCAAAAAAATTAAACTGGGAGGGTTCCTCTCTGATATTTGCGTCTGAACAGAGGAACCAGGTAGGGGTGTCCTATTTCCCTTCTGGTAATTGGTTTATATTTAGAGCCATTGGCAAAGAAAATGAGGGACTCATTAATTCAAGTATATTAATTGGCATGCTAATCAAGAAAAGTTGGCTGTATTTGCAAACAATATTATTTTGTATCTGATAAAACCATAAAAGGACATCTCAGTGTTGTGGAACATTCAGAGACAGTTTTAAGTCTTTTTGTGACATTAAATTAATGAAGACAAAATAAAGGCACTAGGTGTAAACTGTGTACCTACACATGAATTGGTTCAGTAATGTACCTACACATGAATTTGTTCAGTAATACCCACATTTATGGGACATGATAAAATTAAGTATTTAGGAGTATAGGTTAAAAAGAATTCTGTTATGGCAGCTAAAGATATGTGGGAAGAGAGTAAACAAAAGTTAATACAAAAAAAACAGAGAAACTGGAAGCTCTTGATTATGGATATAGATAGCAAGATACAAGCAGTTAAGTTAAAATGTTTTTAGTCCCTTTAGTTTTATAAACAGGTCAGACATATTTTTATTAACCTTAGGAGATGCTGTGGTCAGTAATTAATAAAGAGTTGAAGGATTTTATCTGGGAGAGGAAGAGGGCAAGGGTCAAGTGGGATAAGTTGATCCTCCAACTACAGCAAGGTTTTTTTAGGATTACCTGATTTGAATGGATATTTTAGAGATACACAGTTAAGGCTCATATGCATAACGCAAGCAGAAAGCTATAATTCAAAGTGTAAAAGGATGATAATGAAGCAGGGGTGGGGGTGGTATTCAATAAATAAGAAAAGAGTGGGATTTTGCATGCAGATCCTTAAGGAGAATAATAACAGCCATATAGAATATCATATTCATAAAGTAGCAGAAAGTATTCTAAGATCTAAGCCAACATGAGAATAGGAAAGGAGATTCTTAGGATAGATTACAGCAACTAGGGATACAAAGAATAGTAAAGAGCGGGCTGAAATTTACTGGAGAAACCTGGCAAAGGAACCAAGATATTGAGAGAAAATAACTAAACAGGGAAAGGTAATAGAACGGGAAGAGGTCAAGAAGACATTTGGACTGCAGGCTAGACACTGCCTTCCCTATCTGGGATTGATATCAGAGTATTGGCAAAGGGAAGGGGACAGTGGAATCCTAGCTGAAAGACCTGCTGAGGTAGTTTTTTTATATCTAGAACAGAAGCCGCTTGTCAAAAATAGATAATTAGTAGTTCATATAAAATATTGCATGATAACTATAGGAATCAATGAAAGGAGGTAAGAAAAGATTGGGAAGAGAGATTGGATAAGCAATTCACAAGGAAACAATGAGAGGACATATGTATGGCTCAGAAATATGCAACAAATTCTTGACGGTTTAGGATTTTTGCTTGAAGTGGTTGCATAGGTATTTTTATACTCCAGGCAGACTCCAAATAATTTTTCCTCAGGTAGATGCCAAATGCTGGAGGTGTGATGGGGAAGAAAGAGCTAACTGCAAACATGTTTTGGGAGTGTAATGAGTTGACTTTAAAAACTTTCCACAGAGCACTCTGTTTGAAATACTGGGTAAGCAAATGTTTGTAACTAAGGAAATGATTTTCTGAGCTGGAATACGGGATCTGAATTGTTTAAACATAGTAAGGCCTTGTTAAGTTTACCAACAAAAAAAAGAATTAAAAAGGACTGAACTTCAGTAGTATAAATCAATAAAAAAGTTTTAATAAATAACACGTTTCATAAGCACTTTCATCTCACACATAGACTTCATCAGTTAAACCCTTTCACAAATTAACATCTTTTATACTAAAATGTTGGATCCTTTCCATCTTCATCAGGCAATGAAGACTTAATTAAATCTCATTCTCAACCTTAAGTTTAATTTGGTAACTGCCAAAAAAAAAACAATTACTAGAAAAGGAAATCAAAGTCTAAACTAACTATATTTGGAGTAGTGAATATTGTAACAATAAGATCTTTAGGAAAGGATAGGAGCAAATTACATAGGAAAAATGAAAATTGTGGGAACAATAAATGCAGAACAATGTTTGAAGGAGGAATGAGGTTTAAGGGAAGGCATGAATTGATCAGTTTATGTAATGTTGGATTGATGATGATTGCATAAAAGATTATATAGGATGTATAATGTTTGTAACTGTGAAAATTTTAACATGGTTTGTTTTCTTTTATATAAATATATGTTTGCCTGTATCTTAAATTATAATTCAGTAAAGGAGTTAATAAAAAAGGTGCCCATAGTGGCTACTGTCAATGCAGTAGCAGCTAAAACTGTAATTCAATTCAGCAGAGACAGACCTGATGAAGAACTCCTATTCGATGGATGAGGAAAAAACACAATGATAGAAAGCGATCCTGAACATCCTGAAGAAAGTGTTCAGCACCAGTGCCAACAATACCACTCCTGATCAACATGAATAACCATGCAAAGATAATCAAAAAGATTCTGAGGACAAACTGATTCAGAACTTAACATGAAACAGCCTATACCCTCCATCAGGCGAGTAATGAGGACTATTCAAACATGCAGAAAATTCAAAAACTGTGGAGACAAGGCATGACAAAATGCAGTTAGTGAAGATCAGAAATGAGCAACACACAGCAGTTACCAAAACTATTTACTTACATTTATTTATTCTAAACTACAAGGCCAATTCCACATTTACTACTGCAAAATATGTTCAAAGTAAGATAGGTATATTTTACTATGCTTGTTCATAAGGCAGAACTATAAAAAGAACATGCTGAAATTGTGAGCTAACACCTTTGAAGCTGTAAAATAGCAAATGCGACCTCATATCACTGGCAATGTTTAGTACAGTACATTGACATGAAACTTGAAATATGCCCATTTCGTGAGAACTCCAGAAAAATGAAACAGCTGTCCAATTTACATATCATGATTAGAGAGGCTATGAGCTGTCATAGTATCTGAGGTTTTGGGGTGACATCACAGTGCTGCACCTGTCATCACACCTCTTGTTTGCTTCTGAACTATAGTGACCTCAGCAATTCAAATGCCTTAGGCTCCTGCATATAAATACAAGTTGTTGTGTCTTTCGGCTTTTCCTGGTTAGGGGTCGCCACAGCGGAACTCCGGTCCGCTAATGATTAGCAGTAGATTTTTACGTACCAAGTTGCTGGCCCTGATGCACAACCTTCAATGAAGGCATGCCAATTCACATGTCTCCACACAGAAGACGCTCTAGCTGAGAATCGAACAGGACAGCATCTTACTGTGAGGCGACAATACTACAGCAGCACCACCACCGCAGTTTGCATATAAATACAAGTAAAGGTTAAAAACACAAGGCAAATATGAAAAATTGCTAGGCTATGATCCTGCATTCATTTTATTAATCTTCATGTGTAGCCTTGCAAAATGGAAGTTTTCTGACCTATTACATTTAAGCTAGTTATTCATATCGTATCATAATTTAAACATACGTCACTAATACATTTCAGCCTACAGGGATAGATCATTAGTTCCTTAGATATTTCAGCAACTGGCATCCAACCATCTATATACTACAACACAAACTCTTAATTTCTTACTTACAATCAGACATTTGACACTGATAAATGTTTGTTTGTTTTCTTCCTCTCTCCTCTTTCTGTATGCTTGTCTGCTGCTTGACTGGAGGGAAATCACCAATAAGCATTGTGCATTTCAATCTGCATGTTGGCATATGATGTCGATACTGTCACAGTTCTAATGTACTAGTCCAGAATGCCCCATGCTTACGCCATGGAGTATGAACTTATGTTTCATCCATAAATACCAAGAAAATTGGATGTGCAATTAATTATCCTTTACCCCCAGAAAATTGCATTTTTTAAAATTCTAAACTCAGGGACTAACAAAAACATCTTTAGGCAGACATTAGGTGTCAGTTAGGCATATCATGTGATCCTATTTTTTTTCTTTTGGGGGTGTGTGTGTATTATTCTGCATATAAATATATATATATATATATATATATATATATATATATATATATATATGGGTCTACAAATGAAAGATTTAGGGGAAGTGTTAAGTGTATCAGGGCTGAATGTTTTAGGGTGGGTTATATATATATATATATATATATATATATATATATATATATATATTTACAAAGCTTCTGAAACCACGCATAAACAATGCAAAGAAACAACAGACCAGCACTACATAATCATAGTTTATTTCTGTATTATCTATGAAAAATACATCCAACACAAACATCATGAATTTATTTTCTCTCTCTCACTCTCTCAGTCTCCCACCCCCCCCCATCCTTCTTCATGTGTAAATGAAGCAAGTAAGATTTACTCTGATATCTCTCTCGTTCTCTCCCTGTCCTTCTTTGTGGGTAAAGAAAACAAGTAAAAGCAGATTTATTCTGATAGGCCCTGAAGGAAAGTTTCCTTTAAAAACTTGATTTCATCCTCTGATTAGGGAATTTCCTGTCAAACATAGCTAAGGGCTACAAAACAGCTACTACCTGAGCATTTGACTGATCTCTATCTAGGGTAAGGGAAGATGTTTTCTTTCACCTGACACCACCATCTGTTTTTCCCACCTCTGTTCGATCACACTGCAGAGTTTTACAGTATTTTACTTGCCCATAGTATATTGTTAACTGGAAGAACATATATTTTTAGTATATTTTTGATATTTGCTTCACTCCTGTCCCTTCTTTTTTGTTGATTTATTTATATATTTTTAGTACACAAACAGTGGATAGCAAGAGTATCTTACATATCTTCTCTGTCAAACAAGCATAAACAGAATATGGAAATCAGAAAGAGAGTCATTTAAATGAAAGAGTGAAAAGAAAATTATATTTTCATCTGCCTTCCTTAAATATGATGTTCTGTCACAAAACTTAAGTGACACATAATACAAATTACTCCTGCACTGGATGTCCCCCTCTTTACATGAGGAAGAAGTCTTAGTAAATCAAAAGCATGTCCTCCTAAAACTGCTTTTCTTCTCTGACAATATGGCATGCTATTAGGCAACATTTCCATGACATCATAAGAATATTAGTACTAGGCTGAGGCAAAGCATAAACATTTCAGCTGTGAACTGGACCAAAAGTCAGAATGGCTACAGAGACATTAGACTGTAATGGCTAATACGAGGACTACAGATTATGTTTAAAAAACTGATTGCATTTATCACAAACATAATAACAGAAGACTGCAGAAATATGAGTCTAAGCAAATTATACATTAATTGTGAGGACAAAAAAGAAACAAGATGTTAAGAACAGGACATGCCCCGCCCTTCCCCATAAAATGATGACCTAAAGAATATACAATAAATGTCATAATGTATAGTGGTGACATGGAGATGCCCAGTGAATGTCACTCTGTAGGATGGTGAGCCAAGGGGTGGTCAGAACTTGTTACCCTGTAGGGTTGTAACCCAACAGTCTCAATGGTAGTGCTTAGAATGATGAGGAAAGATACCACAAAGACGTAATATGAATGAGCACTAGTACACAAATACCACAAGGGTGTCATTATGGCAAACAGATTTCAGAACTGATTTCTTACAAAGGAACATGCCCATTTACAAAACTTGTTAGACTGCAGAGCCTGCATTAAGCTAAAAGAGGTAGTCGGGGGGGGGGGTTGTAGTATCTACTAATGCACTCCTGGAATCAGTGATCTAAATACTCTGCACATACTTACCCCAGCCATGGTTAACTCAGGTGGCTTAATGGGGAAACAGAATTATATTCTACATTTATGAAATGGGGCAGTTCATTGCTGTTAATATAGTACAATATTGAAATTACTCACACTGCAAAACTCCTTCGTACAGGCAACCTGTTTTTTTGTTTGTTTGCTTTCTCTGTGTATGTGCTTAATGGTATATGAATAAGCCTGTTATGTTGCTATTTTGCCAAAACCTGTATATCAGAAAGTTGTCCTATTGCAAGGCTATCCCAAGTGAATATCTTCAGGCACAACTAATGATGCAACTTGTTATAGAAGCCCCATAGTGGTGTAGCATGAATCATTATGCCATCCAATGGTTTCGTTCTTTCTTTCTATGTTCGTATGAATGTATTATGGTTAATACATGTTATCCAAAACTTTCCAATAATTTTTAATTTGAGAAATTACCCTGCTTTTTCCAGTTTTCCAGTGAAGGCAATTGTCTGGATCCTGATTTTCCTTCCCTAGTTGACCTCATGCCCTGTATCATTTAGATGTGGATGATGGGAATGTCCCAAAGAAATATCAGTCAAGGATAATGTTGACTTACAACTGCTAACACTTTTTCTTCTGTGATTACTATAAGTTATAACTGAAGTAAAATATATGCACATCTGTGTGCACGTTTCTAATATGTCTATTATACCTACATTAACTTACAGAAACATTGAATGATATTCTATGTGTCTGGGACTGGTAAGTCGGCTACTCTTGAAGTGGCTGTTCAGGGTCCAGCCATGGCTACTGCTTGAGAGCGCTTTATGGGGGAATGAGAACATCATTTTGTGAACCCTTTCAAACTTTGGGCTCCTCTACTGTGACTGCTTTACCGACAGAGGTTATAAATCTGAGGGAGAAGCTGGGGAATCTGTTGCAGAAGGAGGCTAGTCTAATACTACTATTCTTTGCCTTCAGCGGTATTTACAGCTGAATATTACCCCGAGACGTCTGCGAGCATACAAAGCACCTACAACCCCCTTTGAGGAGGGGAATGCTGAGGATATGGCCTTTTGAAAAAGATGGGTACAGGCAGCTCACCAGTGCTGCATTGAATGGATATGCATCCTAATTGAGAGGCATGAGTTAAAGAAGTGAAGTCTTAAAGAAGCAATCAGAAACTTGATAAACATTTAACATCTGTTAAACTGACTAGTATGCTGGAAGAAATTAATGGTAGACATGCGGACTTTGAAGAATGACTAGTAGAGCGTAAAAGCCATACAATTAACAGAGACATTAAGGATTACAGTCTTGATAAAGCGTTTTTTTGGAAAAGAAAGAATAACAGATCTTTTTCATCTAGAAGCAGAAGCAGTAGTGGCAGTATTGATGTCAGCTGGGGCAAAAATGTTTCTGCTTCTTCCTAGTTTCTTTCGCTGCATCTGAAGAGGGAGATTTCAGTGCTGCAGCTGAGGGGAGTGTGGAACAGTTTACAGCTTTGCCTAAAGCACAAAATCTAAAAGACATGCAGAACTGTTTCTGGAGTTCCATTTCTGTTAGAGCAGACTTTAACAACAGAAAATGGGGCCACGGTGAATGGGGCCAGCAAAAGAAGTATAACAAGAAGGGACAGTACAATAAGAAAAAACGTTGGTACTAATGTCGTTTGTGATAATTTATGTGTTAAATTTGTCCAAACATGAAATTTCTGATGTGGTTATGTCTGTATTATGTCTTGGTCTCAAATTTATACCAACTGCCTTACCGAGATTACATGTACTTAAAAGTGAAATCTTCTCTTTTAGTAAAAAACTGCATTTAATGTACTACGTTAAACAAGAGGGAGGGATTGTGTTTAATGACTTTTATGAAAGTAGTGATGAGGATTCTTTTTATTCATGCCTGTCGTCCCAGGATGATTTGTTTGAAGATGATTTTAATGCCTATTGCTAACTGAATACTGATGCTATCTCTGTTAAAAGCTCGTTTATTCCACCTTTTCTAAATAATACCTTGCAAGGATTTTTTGCTACTCTTAATTTTGAGGTTGAAAAAATGTACTGGTCCTGTATAGAGAATTAGTATAACATGTTTTAACTTACCTAAGCAGCAATGGTTAGCACCATTGGAATCTGGTAATGATAGAAGATGGCTGGTTAAACCATCTGACAAGGGCAACCAGATAGTAATCATGCGCTTCACACAATACTTAGAGATGTGTTATAAACATTTGAATAATGTGGAAATTTACAGAAAATGTGATGGTTCTGATTACTCTGAAGCTATCAAGCAGTACCAACGTTTGTTAGACAAAAGCCTAAGGCTGGGGGATTTCACCTCTAAGGATGTGGAGAAGAAGTTTGGAGTGGAAAACTGCTCCCTGGCAGTTTTTTACTGCTTACCTAAAACACACAAAGGTTTAACTAACCTTAGTGCCTGACCTACAGTGTCTACACAGAGGTATTTTTTGAAGAATATAAGTATGTTGTTACATGAACATCTTAAGAAATATGTTATGAGTACAGCCTCATATATTAGGGACAGCCAGGACTTTTTAAACAAAATAAAGGGTAAAGTTTGGAATATGGACATGTTTTGGCTCTGTTTGGATGTCAAAAGTCTGTATACTAATATTAAGCATGAAATAGGGACACAGACCTTGTTCCATTTTTGGGGTGACTCTCCCATGTCTCATTTTCTGATAGATTTAGTTATGTTTTGTTTAAAAAACAATTTTTTTATGTTCAATGGAAACATTTTCCAGCAGTTGCAGGGCACTGCCATGGGGGCAGCTTTCGCCCCCATGTATGCCAATTTAGTCATGGCTAAACTTGAAGATGATTTTATTTACAGACATGATTTTTTTCAGATCTAAAGTTATTTTATATTTTAGATTTATTGATGATCTTATTTTTTTATGTCAAGGAAGCCAGACAGAGGCCCTTGGGTTTGTTAATGATTTACAAGCTAATACTATGGGCTTAAGCTTTGATGGTATGCAGCTTGGCCCACAAGTGAATTTTTTGGATATAAGCTTAGATGGATTTACTACTAGTCTCCACAGGAAATTTGAACACAGAAATGTATTTTTATATGGGAATAGTTGTCACCCCAGACATTTGGTCAAGGTACTGTCCTATAATGAATTCTTACGAATTCATAGACTATGTAGCCTTGATATGAGCTTTGATTTAGAGATAGCTGAAGCAAAAAAAATGTTTATTAGTAGAGGTTATGATGTCCAGCTGGTCAGGGAAGCTAAACAAAAAATTATGGACATGAGGTATTCTGTTAACTCTCAGAGAGATTCTCATTATGTCCATGCTAGTGGAAAATATAATGTTTGCATTGGTGGTGGAAAACAATCTACCAATGCAGCTGTGAACAATGGAGAGCAGAAGAAAGTTTTCTTAGTGACAACTTATAATGTTATAACTGAGGAAATAGTTAAAAAATGCACGTAGCTTGTGACCTATGCTCCTAATGGATACAATTTTGAACTCTATACTACCTGATTTTGAGAGTATTGCATATAAAAGAGCTAGGAATGTGTCTGACATTCTGGTATATAACCAATTTTGTTTACCAGATGTTAATGTCAGTCAGAGCTTAAGCATAAATAAAGGCACTGTTGCATGTGATGGTTGTTCCATTTGTCTATATGTAGTAAGCTCTTTTCCCTTTATTAATTGCATTAAGTTTATAGCTAGGCATGAATACAGTTGTAATATGGAGGGGTTAGTGTATGTGTTGAGATGTGGATGTAAAAAGTTTTACATAGGGGAAACTTACAGGAGTTTTAGGGTCCGGTTGCAGGAACATATTAGGGACATAAAAAATAAAAAAAATTAGAGAGTCCCCTTGGGAGTCATTTTTTGACAGCACACAACTCTAACCCTGATTCTCTTAGGGGCTGTGTCTTGGAAAAATTGCAAGTTGGCATAGGTGAATGTGTGTCTTTAAAAAACAAACTCTTAAAAAAAGAAACCCTGTTGATTTTAAAGTATGGTACTTTGGAGCCTCAGGGACTCAACAAAGAATGTAATTGGAAGTATGTGATTTGAATTGTATGCTTAATTGATTAATTGTTTTGTGCAATATGCTGTATATAAGCAAACAGTAGTTTGTAGTGTTTTTACTCTTGGAAGGCTGTGTAAGCCGAGGTGCTAAGTGTTTCATTAAATTTGCTTACTTCTTGGATCGGTGGTCTTGGTGGTATTTTATTATTGAATGATATTCAGCCTGAACTATATATCAGCCATCCAGTGATGCTTTCTATTTTGTTGATGTGTGATGTAGAGACTGCTTATGGCCTGCCACTTCGGTGTAGCACATCTAGCTGGAAAATAGTGCTCACTCCTGAACAGAGGCCAGGAGAAGCATGACAGAAGCCTTATCTCACTACCACCCAGTGATGTGTACTGATTTTACAACCCAAAAGATAGACTATCAGAATGGTGAAGAACATGCCACCTGATCTGTTAGTAATAGACATTTAAGGAGACCACTATCTTACACTGAAATGCACAAGCTCTAAAAATATACACTCATAAAGTTTAGTATGAAAGCTATTATCTTGAGTGTTCAAAAATAATGTAAAAACACAAAAACAAACATGAGTTTTCATGCTAATAACAACCTAGTAAGGTAAAAAAAGAAGTTATGTACTTACCATAAAGTTCCATGTGTGTTGTCCATCTCGTCCCTTATTTTCACAGTTGGAGTCAGATCCGATCCCTCAGATCTGTCTCAGCCTATTTATTAGCTGTAGGACTTTAGCCAAGCTTGTTGCTAGTATCCTTGCCATGATGCAGTTCAATAATACCTGAGATCTTGTTTGCCTCCTTATGAGCCACATAGACATAATATAAATGCCTTGCATGAATAAATGTGTACAAAGATTCAGCCAAAATCAGCAAAAAGGCTTTTAATTAATAAGGAACTCCAAGGAATATATTCTCACTCTACCAGAGTAAGGAAGGGGGTTGGAGGGTGGGGTGTGAGAATAAGGACGAGATGGACAACACACATGGAACATTATGGTGAGTATATAACTTCTTTATGTGATGTTGTCAATCTCGTCCTTATTCTCACAGTTGGGGACCGCATCGCAAGCAACCTGACTCTTGGGTAGCTCATGGGAGAATATTCCTCAGGACCATAGAGCCAAACGTCACCCTACTCCTGGAGGCCAAATCTACTTTGTAATGAGTGATAAAGGTATGCAGATTAGCCCATGTGGCTATAGCACAGATAGTATCTAGAGGCATTCTCGCTTGGAATGCTGCAGATGTAGCTACTGATCTGGCAGTATGAGAGCTCTGATTGGGAATGGTATTGGTTTGTTCCCGGATTTATACACAAAGAAAATGTGCTGGGATAACCAGCTTGACAATGTAACTTTTGTAACTGGAAGACCTTTTCGGGTGTCTGAATAGGATACAAACAACTGATCAAATTTCCTGAAATCAGAAGTTCTTTGCAAATAAAATCTTAATTGTCAGTGTACATCAAGCAAATGCAAGGTATATTCTCCTTTGTTCTGATAGTTAGGGAAGAAAACTGGCAGCTCAATAGATTGGTTCAAATTTGATTCTGAAATCACTTTGGGGAGAAAAGTAGGATTTGTTCGTAAGGAGACTCTGTCTTTATGGAAAATGAGGTATGGGGGCTTTATCGAGAGAGCTTGTAACTCTGACCATCCTGGCTGATGAAATTTCTACTAAGAATAAAGTTTTCCAGGTCAAGAATTTTAAATCCAAAGTTGCTGAAGGTTCAAAGGGTGCCAAAACTAAGTGGGTAAGTATGAAATTAAGGTCCCAAGGAGGAGTAGGGTTCTTGTATGGGGTTCTTAATAATAATACACCTTTCAAAAAGGCTTTGCAAAGTCTGTGTGACATAACAGGAGAGTCATTTTGGCCTATATAGAAATTTGATATTGCAGCTAAAGAAACTCTGATAGTAGATGCAGCAGCACCCTCACGGAAGAGTTTTGTTAGAAATTCCAAGATGGTACAGATTGGAGCAGAAAAGGGGTCTATTTGATGACTTTCAGCCCAAAAAGCAAATCTCTTCCACTTGCTGGTGTAAGGTTTTTGTGTGGAGGATTTGTGAGAAGATAGGAGGATTTTCTTCAATGGAGAACACAAAAGGGGAAACCTGGCTATTAAGGGAACTGGAGCAGTCAAGCTGTCAATTTGAGGTTCTGAAGATTGGGGTGAACCATTCCTGACAGATGTGTCAACAGGTCCGGAGTTGGATCCAGAATCCATGGTTCTTCCAGAAGATGAGGCCATAGAAAGGGGAAACAAATTTGATGAGGCCAGTGAGGGGCAATGAGGATTATAGTGGTCTCCAACAAGTTTGTCTTCTGTAACAATTTGAGAATTGGGGGAAAGGCATAAAGTAGCCCTGGAGGCCAATCGTGAACAAGTGCATCCCTTGATGACACCCCCTCTAGAGGGATCAGGGCAAAGTAGTTGCTGCATTTGGCATTGGTTGGGGAGGCAAAGAGATTGCAGCAAGGCTGGCCACACTTTCAAAAAATAATTTCTGCTACCTTCTGATTGAGGGATCACTCTTGTGGCCAAAGAATGGCTCTGCTCAATCTGTCTGCAATCACACTGCATTTCCCTGGGATGTACATTGCAACTAAAAAGCGGTTGGAGTTCGCCGCCCATTGCCAAACTCTTATGGCTTCTCGACACAGGGGGTAAGATCTGGTTCCTCCTTGTTTGTTTATATACCACACCACAGACATGTTGTCCAGCTGGATTGTTATTGTCCCTAGAGCAAGAGAGTCCTGAAATGCTTGCAACCCTAGAAGTACTGCTCTCATTTCTAGGACATTTATGTGCAAATGAGCCTTGTGATCTTGCCAGATACCTGGACTGTCTTTCCCAGATAATACCCCCCCATGTGGGAAGCGTCCGTGGTTACTGTCACTACCAGTTAGGATGGAATGAATGGTCATCCCTGACAGACTACGGCAGAAAGGATCCACCACTGAAGATCCCTTTTGCAAGTGTTTGTAATCAGGATCTTATGAGACATAGGAAGTTCCAGAAAGGACCATTGGGTTGATAGTAGCCATTGTAAAATTCTCATGTGAAGGCATGCAAGGGGGACAAGGATTATTGAAGTTGTCAACTTCCCTAATACTTGTAGAGCTTGTTTCACTGTTGGGCAAGATTTTCTGATTAGACACTGAGTGTGGTAGTGAAGATCTTGCACTCTGTCTTGAGGAAGTTTTGCAATCAAGGAACTGGTGTCTAATTCTGCTCCATTGAAGCTTAAGCTTTGTGATGACTCTAGCACAGATTTTTCAAAGTTTATCGTGATGCCTAGGCAGGTACAAGTTTGAATGGTGTAGTTCCTGGCCTGTAGCAGCAGATGCCTTGTTGAGGTGGTGATGAGCCAGTCATCTAGATAGGAAAACACTCAGAAACCTTGGCGTCTCAGGTGCAACACATTTGATGAACACCCTGGGGGCTGTGGTGAGACCAAAAGGCAGGACTCAGAACTGGAAATGACTGACTCCTAGCCGAAAGAGCAAGTACCTTCTTGACCATCTTTCCATTAATATATGGTAGTACGCATCTTGAAGGTCTATAGAGCACATCCAACTGTCTTTTTCCAGAAATGGAAGTATCGACTGCAGTGTTACCATTCAGAACTTGGTCTTTTTTACAGATTTGTTTAAATTGCTGAGCTCTAAAATGGGTCTCCAGTCCCTTGTTTTCTTTGGAAAGAAGAAGAGTCTTGAGTAAGTTCCGGATCCTCTCTGGTCTGCAGGGACTTCTTGGATGACTCTTTTGCTTAGCAACTTTTGTACTTCTAATATTGCTTGTTCCTGTTGACTGGGTGGAACATCCAGAACTGATTTTCTGACAGGTGTGGGGAGGGAGAAGGGAATTATATATCTTCTTGAAATGATGTCCAGCACCCATTTGTTTGTGGTTATGTTTTGCCAGGTTGGCAGGAGCAAGGACAAATGCCCCTGAATAGCTCCAGAGGTGGACAATCTAGTACTTCTTCAGGAGTGCTGAAAGTGTCTACCAAAGAAGGTATCTCTGGAGCCCTGGTTCCGCAGACCTCCTATGCCTCAAGGGTGGCATCTTCCATTATTGTCCCCCTCTCTGCCTCAGGGAGAACCTTCACCCTGTGTGTCTTAGTAAGATCTTTGTGGTTTCCTGAACCACGTCTTTCCACTGCCTCTCTGACCCTTTGGGAAGGGTCTGGTAGGTGCAGAAAAATGCACTTCAATGGCAGACAAAGTCTTACCCTCTTGTTCACACCTGGTGAGTGTCTCTTTTACTTTAGGACCAAACAGGGATGAGCTGTGAAATGGGGCATTAACAAAGGAAGATCTGAAAGGTTCTGCATAAGTTGCAGAGGCACATCCAGGCCTGCCTCCTGACAGAGATGCCTGAACCCGCAGCCCTATTCACTCCATCTGCAGCATATGGGATAAGTCTCATGGGGGAGTTTGCTACTGCATTGAGGGTGGCTAGCTGTGCACTGACCTTCTCACTGACAGCATCAGCAACTGCTCCTTGGACAGAATCTGAGAGCTCCTTGATCAGATCTCTCTGCAATCTAGTAAAGTGGCTAAGGTAATTCAGCAATTGAAAAGAAAAAGTCGCTGAAGAAAATACACGCTTTCCATATCTAGCCATCATCCAATAATCCTTATTAGGAGGGTGGATAGAAGAACTATTAATGGAAGTTCTTTCTTAGTGGCCGCCACCACAACCATGGCATCCACTGCTACACCCTTAGTCCAAAAGGTCTTGTCCTTCAGGGTGGTGATATACTCATTTGGCCTTCAAGGAGTGGGGTCTATGGTATCTGGGGTCCCCCATGCCTTCCGAGAAAGTAACTCAATAAGCTCATCAGAAGACGGAGTCACCCAAGAGGTTGAAGCGTGAGATCCAAAGGCCTTCAGGTAGACTGAATCTTCGGCAGAAGGAGAGGAGGACTGCCAATCACCCCTCTGTTTAAAAATTTCCATGATGTCTCCAAATGAGATATCCTCAGGGGGTGACCGTGAGGATCCTTCTGTGTCATCCAAGTCTGTGTCTGATGTGGTGGACTCCTCAGGAGAGTCTAGGTGCTTCCTTTTGCAGGTTCTCTTCCGAGCGACTTCTTCAAAGGGGTATTCTAGAGAAGTTTCAGAAGAGGTAGAGGCCCCCCCTGGGAGTTTCCTGAGGCCTGGGATCTCTGCAATCTTGTGCAAGGGGGTGATGAGATTGAGACAACTTTGAAGGGGGAAGAAGTTCTGAAGTAGCTTGTGTAGTTGACTGTGAAGAAGTCAGAACTCTCTCCATAGCCTCAAAAGTAGTCTGGCTCAGTTCCAAAGAGCTCCCTGGAGCTGACAAAAGAGTTGTCAGAGCCGAAGGAGCCTCCAGAGCAAAGGACAGCCGCTCCGAGGCAGAAGCAGGATCAAAAAGTCATCTGCGCTGATGCCCCGGGAGGCAGAGTCAGATCCGGGGAGATCTGAATCTGCTCCGAGGATTGGAGCAGAGAGTGCCGAATCCCAGAGGTCTCCTGATCCGAAGAAGAGGGGACACTCAGAACTGACATTGGATCCGAAGAAACAGAGGGTCTCGGAGCTGACACCGACACAGGCTGCATCTCAGAGACTTCTTGCTCTGAAGAGGAAGGTTGGGTTGGAGGAGGAATAGGTGCCCTGTTGGTTTGCTCCACCTCCTTTTGGCTCAGATCCAGTATGAGCTTGGCCAAGGCAGGTGTCTTCAGCAGTCTCTGCACCACCCTATCCACATTGTCATCTGAGAGGGATCTGGTAGAGAGAGAGGACAGACTCGGGGACCTTGATCTCGCTAGAATGGTAGAAGGTGGTTGAGAAGTTACAGATTCCACAGATAAAGTTTTTGAAGATTTTTTATGAGTTGTCTGATTCGACATGGATCTGACTGAAGTTGTCAGAGCAGCAGTTACTTTCGGAGCTGACAATTTAGGTACTTTTTTTGACAGCTCTGATGGTTTATCAGATGAAGGCCTTTTTGTTTATCTGTCTGCTGATGAAAGAGCTTCTGTAAAGAGAGATGGAAGAAAGTCTTTTGAAATAAGTTTATTCTTTCATTCTAGTAACACCCACTGGTTGAATCCATGGCAGATTGAACAATCCTCCTGAAGGTGAAGTGGTCTGATGCAGTAAACACAAAGTGAGTTAGTGTCGCTCATAGGGACCTAAACCTTGTCACCACAATAAACAGGACTTGCTGGAGGGATAGATTCCTGTCCCAGAGACTTCCCATACTCTGGAACAGGCTACCCATCTATGTCAAGCAAAGTTCTTCATTAGCAGTGTTCAAGAAAAATCTTGATGAGTGGATGGGAAATAGAAAATACACTCCGGGGATCACTTCTGTGTCTCTGCTCGACAGTGGCACAGGAAAATAACTTTCTTGGGTGGCGTAAGCCAGGGAACCCTGTTGGCTAGGCTTATGTAGGCCCTTGGGCCGATAGCCTAGTACCTACCTATGAACCTATCGGCATTTTCTTATCACATTTAGAGCGTTTTTTTAAAACCAAGTGGCTTATGCTCTTTTTGAGACATACTGGCAATCTGAACAAATAAAATGCAACAACAACTTAGTGCAATATAGCCACACCAAATATAGTCAAATAATAAGATATTTATCAGCAAAACACTGCTTGTTTACAGCAGAAAATCTCAGGCTTAGCAATCAAAGGCAACAAATAAGTCAGCAAGCAGAGGTATAGAAACTAGTAAGAGCAAGAAAACTTTTTTTTTAGTTTTAAAAGGTAAAAAGATAAAGTCACTTAGCCCAGAGCTGATCAACATCCTCCATGCAGTGTGGCAAATGAGATCTGAGGTATTATCAAACTGCATCATGGGAAGGGTACTAGCCCACGAGTTTGGTTAAAGTCCTCCAGTTAGCAAACAGGCCAAGACAGAGATCCGACCCCAACTGTGAGAATAAGGATGAGACTGACAACATCACATCAAGTGTTTTTGCAGGAGGCAAGCTCCCTACACCTACCTCATCTCCCACAGTCTCACTCCAAGGGCATTCCTACAAACAGTAATCATTCATAATAATGGAAAAAGTGATTTCGGTGTTAATAATAATGCATTAACTTCAGGTCATAATTCATTGCTACAACAGATGAAGGCCAATAATAATAATAAGCAACAAAGAAATGAGCAAACCTTATCTCAAGTTAACATGTTCAAGAAAGAAATAATGAGCAGCTTAGCTCAAGCAAGTGAAAGTAAACAAAATGTAAGAATAAGCCTGTATATCTATAGACTAATGCAATGAAAACACTGCCTTCTTCGCTTTGTATGTATCAGAGTTCATTTCTTGGATGCTAATCTACCGGCTGGATCTGGGTAACTATATCATATTATTTAAAAAGCAAGCTTTTAGGAAGATGCTATAGCTGAAGTCACTATTCTTATGCCACTAGGGCACGCATTATCACAACAAAGTACAGGAAGCCCAGTGAGAGAGCATGGGGTGAAACAGAAGGTGCATCCCCAGTTACCACAACAACAGACTAGTGCATGCAAAGTCTGCCCTTTGCCACCACACAGAACAATGAAACTGCTGGAACAAAGAGGCGTGTAAGGAAGTGGGAATCTTCTGAGTGGTCTGGAGACAGCGTCGGTGGTTGGGGACAATTAATGTGCTGGATACACTATGACATTGTGGATAGCTTAGGTACAGTACATTCTGTTATAAATACTGAGGAACTGCAGGAGGAGCCCCTAACAGACACCAACATGATACTGTAGACACCGGGTAAACATAAAACTTTGGCAGCATTTACACAGTGTCATCCTGAAATAAATCTCTGAGACAGTAATGAAACTGTCAGACCACATAACAGTTCTAAAATTAAAGTTACTCCACCTTATTCTCCACTGTAAACACAAAATACATATCCTATATCCTTTTTTTAAAGTGGTAGACTAAAAATAACTTTCCCACAAATTCAATACAAACATACATATTCTTGCGTAGTTGCCCCACTATAAAGTGGGCCCTAAACCATTAATATAAAGAGACGTGAGATGCAGTTCTTGTGCTTTTCACTTATAGCAGCTGCTGCTTAACTCACAGGACCAACTGGTACAAGCACATGTGTGTACACATGACTATCTCATTCAGTTTATTCTTTAAGGAAAAGGAAACAGAAGTGCACGATCATGAGTAAGCAGGCTGTTACATATACATTGTATGCTGCTTTCTGAATTATACATATCATTAACCATTTTTGGTCAGCCTCACATATCTAAAGGAAATGCAAACAAAGAACATATTGAGAATGTTGGATTTGCAACTTCAATATTAGAAATTCAACTTAGAAGTAAATTTAAAACAGTAATGCATATCATTTTTACCAGGAAAGACCCACCATTACATAATTCATCGTAATTGATACATAAAAAAATTGGATGTTTGATTTTAGCACGGCATCTTAAATCTTGCAAAGAAATTCAGATGTCATTGTCACACTGCATAATGCAAAACTAATGAAATAAAAAAATATAGATATATATTCATACTGATACTAATAAGCATCAGAAACACTATAAATATAGATTTCAAAAATGTGCATGACCAGCTACATATACTCTAAAAGTCATTTTACATGATTTCATAACTACTCTCCAAAAAGAGTTTTTTAAAGAACAATGTCAGACTTCTCCAGTTTCTTACTTCACACATCTGCTACAGTTATCCCGACTAAGAAATTTACACAAAGTTTTTACTATCATCCCATGCACAACAACATCTAATGCTAATGTTTACCTAGCTAACTAAGTAACATATGGCACTTACTGAAGTCATGCAACAATTATTAACCATTATTCAAAATATTAATGACAGCCACATCGTTAAGGCAATTTAAACATGAACATTTTCTCTTTCGTATGTATTCTACTGTAAAATTAATTAATTACAATGAATGTCCTTTACCTCTTGCATCACAAAATCCAGCATATGTAGGTGATGGGAATACGCATATTTAGTAGGTGGTTGTATGCATGTCAGACTGTGTGTTCTCTAGTTCAGTACTGTTCAAATACATAGGCAGGCATATGTGAATAAGAAGTTATGTACCTACCATAATGTTCCATGTTAGTTGTCTTCTTCTCGCCTTCTTTCTTGCTGGATGGGTTCAGAGCCGATCCTCAGCTCCGACTCGGCCTATACTATAGCTTGAGAGCTATTTTTTACCGGCTCGAGGCAGCCCTATATCCCACAATACTATGCGCTAACTCCCCAGATCTCGTTTGGCAGCTAACACATAGCATAGAATTTTTTGTTACCAACAAAAAATCAATATATATATGAACAGTCTTCCTGGCAATAGTGGTCATGATATGGGAACCTTGGAAAAAGGGGCAACATCATGAAATAGAAGGATCTCAGAACCTTCAAGTCTGTCTAGGCTAGGGGGCAGGAGGGAGGGACGCAAGAAAGAAGGCGAGAAGAAGACAACTAACATGGAACGTTATGGTAGGTACATAACTTCTTAATGTTAAGTTGTCATTCTCGCCTTTATTCTTGCTGGATGGGACAGCGTCCCTAGCACCTTGTTCCTGGGTGGCTCAACGGAACAGACTCCTGAGTACAGTGGAACCAAAGTCAGCTCTATTTCTGGAGGCTATATCCAGTTTGTAATGGGTAATAAAGGTATGTTGAGAAGCCCAAGTAGCTGCTGCACAAATGGCATCTAAAGGTAACCTTGCTTAAAAGGCTGTTGAAGTCAATAGCACCCTAGTTGAATGAGCCTTAGGTTTTGAAGGAAGTTGTTTATGTCTCAACTCATAGACAAAGGTAATGATGGAAGCTAACCATCTAGAAAGGGTTACCTTTGAAACTGGAAGTCCTTTCCTCCCGTCAGCATAAGAAAGGAAGAGTTGTTCTGACTTCCTGAATTGTTTTGTTCTGTCTAGATAATACCGCAATTGGCGATGAACATCCAGGGAGTGTAGTTTCTGTTCAGCCCGGTTTGAATAATTTGGGAAGAAAACCGGCAAGTGAATAGTGTGATTCAGATTTGATTCAGAAGAAACTTTAGGTCGAAAGGAAGGGTTTGTTCTGAGAGCTACTCTGTCTTTATGAAAGACCAAATAAGGGGAACGAGTAGACAAGGCTTGAAGCTCCGACACTCTGCCGGCAGAAGTTATAGCCACTAGAAACAGAGTCTTCCAAGAGAGGAGCTTGAGAGAACAAGAAGCTGCAGGCTCAAAGGGAGGGAGAATTAGTGAAGATAACACTAAATTCAGGTCCCATTGTGGAGGAGGATTCTTAATGGGAGGTCTGAGTAGGAAAATGCCCTTGAGGAAATCTTTACAGAGTTTATGGGACATAATACTGGTTTCCGAAAGACCTACATGGAAATTGGCAATGGCCGCTAGGTGAACTCTGATAGTGGCTGCCGATGAACCTGCATGAAAAAGCTCTGCCAGAAAATCAAGAACTTTGTGAATTGGAGCATTAAAAGGGTCTAAGGACCTAGCTTGTGCCCAGAAGGAAAAACGCTTCCATTTGCTCGCATAAGTCTTCCTGGTATTAGACTTATGGGAGGCAAGAATAATGCACGGACAGGAAGAGAAATGAGGGGAAGCCTGGCTATGGTTGGAAGTGGAGCAACCAAGCTGTGAGGTTGAGGGACTGAAGAGACTGGTGCAACTTGCCCGTCAGATGGGTCAAAAGATCTTGAAATGGTTCCAGATGCCAGGGCTGTTCCAGAAGGTATCAGTGCAGGAACGGAAACCATACTTGTTGAGGCCAGTAAGGAGCAATGAGGATCATTTTGGATCTCAATGCGGTTGCTTTCTGAATTAACTTTGGGATCAACGGAAAAGGGGGAAAAGCTTATAGAAGACCTCAAGGCCAATCGTGGACTAGAGCATCTCTGGGGGGGTGGCCTGGTAGGGGGAAGAGAGTGAAGAAGTCGAGGCACTTGCTGTTTTGAGGTGTTGCAAAAAGGTCGCAGCAAGGCTGGCCCCACTTCTGGAAAATTCTCTCTACTACCACTTGATTTAGAGACCACTCGTGAGGCATGAGAATTGTTCTTCTCAATCTGCCCGCTATGACATTGGATCTCCCGGGGATGTGCGTTGCTATCAGAAACCGTTGAGAGGAGATCGCCCACTGCCAAAGTCTGAGTGCTTCTCGACATAGGGGGTAGGACTTTGTTCCGCCCTGCTTGTTTATGTACCACACTACGGACATATTGTCCATTTGAACTGCTATAGTGCCCGTGGGAAGAGAGTCCTGAAGGGCTCGCAATGATAAAAGCACTGCTCTCATCTCTAGGACATTTATGTGCAGGTGGCATTCTAATTGTTGCCACGTGCCCTGGACAGTCCTGCCCTGATAATGCCCCCCCCACCCGATCAGGGAGGCATCTGTTGTGACCGTGGCAACTGGAGGGGGAATAACAAAGGGTCTGCCCTGAAGAAGTTGAGGAGAGACTATCCACCAGACGAGGTGTTTCTTGCAAGTCGGGGTTATCAAGATGTTGTGAGTCATCGGAAGTTGTTGGTAGGACCACTGAGAGAAAAGCATCCACTGAAGAATTCTTATATGGAAGTGGGCTAAGGGAAGAAGGGGGATCGCCGCTGCCATGAGGCGCAGTGTTTTCAGTACTAACTTGACTTGAACTTTGTTGGACTGAATCAGAAGGTGAACATTCTGCCGAATATCTATCACTCTCTGAGGTGTTAAAGTTGCAGACATTTCTGTGGTGTTTAACACGGTGCCTATGAAGTTTATACATTGACAAGGTGACAAGAAGAATTTTACAAAATTGATGGAAATACCTAACCTGTTGCAAATGTGAATGGTGTAATCCCTGGTTATGATAAGATGCTGCTTGGTGGTAGCAGTAATGAGCCAGTCGTCTAAATATGGAAACACCTGGAATCCTTTTTGTCTCAGGTGAGCCGTGACCACTGCCAAACATTTGGTGAACACCCGGGGGGCTGTGGTGAGACCAAAGGGCAGGGCTCTGAATTGGTAATGACTGGCTCCCAGCCAAAAGCTGAGAAACCTCCTGGAGCACCTGTGTATCTTTATGTGATAGTATGAGTCCTGTAGGTCTAACGAGCACATCCAGTTGTCTCTGCCCAAGAAGGGCAGAATGGACTGCAGCGTTACCATCTGAAATTTTGTCTTCTGCACATATTTGTTCAGTCTGCTGAGATCCAAAATGGTTTTCCAGTCTCCTGTCTTTTTTGGTACCAAAAAGAACCTGGAGTAGATTCTGGATCCTAGCTGGTCTGCTGGGATTGCCTGGATGACTCTTTTTTTTAACTGCTTTTCTATTTCCAGCTGTGCCTGACCCCTTTGTCTGTGTGGTACGTCTGGGAGGGGTCTTGACAATTGGTTTGGAGGGGAAATGAAGGGGATTTTGTAACCCTCGGATATAATCAACTGTACCCATTTGTCTTGAGAGAGGGATTGCCAGGCTTCCGGGTACAGAGATAATCTTCCCCCAACTGCCTCCGAAGGTGGACAGTTGGGCAGCTTCTCAGGGATGCTGAAAGGGTTGGTCAGGGAAGGACTCCCTGGAACCCTGGTTCTGTGGACCCCCTCTGCCCCTGGGGCAGCGTCTATTGTTGTTCCCCCCCTACCTCTAGGGGGAATTTCACCATGTGCGGCGGGTGCGACTCCCTGTGGTTTGTGGAACCACATCTTTCCACCCTTCTGACCTTTGGGGTATGGTCTAGATGGTGTGGAAAAATGGACTCCCATGGCAGAGAGAGTCTTACCGTCTTGCTCGCACCTGGTGAGGGTATTCTTCACCTGAGGTCCAAACAATTCTGAACTGTTAAAGGGGTGTTGGTGAAGGACGCCTTGAAGGGATCAGCAAAATTACAGAGTTGCATCCAGGCATGACGTCTCAATGCAACACCTGTGCCTGCGGCCCTACTCGCTCCATCGGCTGCATAAGAGATAAGCCGCATGGAGGAATTGGCAATGGAATTCAGGGTAGCCAGCTGGGAGTTAATCTTGTCCTGATACCCTGCAGCAGAAGGATCCTGTACAGTTTCACCCAATTCTTTGAGCAAATCTCTCTGAAGGCGGGTGAAATGACATAAATAGTTCAGCGATCACATAGCGAAGGTTGCTGAAGCAAATGTCCACTTACCGTACCTATCCATGGTCCTAGACTCTTTGTTAGGAGGATGAACAGGTACAGAAGGATCAGCTAATTCCTTCTTAGTGGCAGTTGCTACCATCATAGCATCTACCGAGACATCTTTGGTGAGAAATGTCTTGTCCGCCGGAGCAGAAATAAATTTTGAAGGCCTCCTAGGGGTAGGTTCCATGGAGTCAGGAGCTGCCCATGCCTTTCTAGCCACCACTTCCATCAGTGGGTCGAAAGGGGTGGACACCCAGGAGGTGGAAAGGTGAGATCCAAAGGCATCAAGGTAAACCGACTCGTCCTCGGAGGGTTTGAGTGTGGACCAATTCCCCCTCTGTTTCAGGATCTCTAGTATGTCTGAAAAGGAGACATCTTCAGAGGGGGATCTGGGGGAGCCCTCCGACTCATCCAAGTCGGTGTCCGAGGTTACAGACTCAGGGGAGTCTACGTGCTTCCTCTTGCACTTTCTTTTCTTAGGTCACTCTCCTGAAGCTTCATGAGAGGCCTCGGAGGAGGATGAGACACCCAAAGTGGGTACCCTATGCATTGGATCTCTGCTATCAGTTGCAAGAGGATGGCCAAAGACCGTAACAGGCACTGTGAAGGGAGGAGCTGAAGAACCCAACCTTGGAGCAGACACTGGATCCTCATCACCTCGAAAGCCCCCCCTATCAGGCACCGAAGACAGTCCCGGCTCCGAAGACACCAGAACCGCCCCCGGCACCGACAAAGAAGGCTCCAAAAATTATGTTGGGGCCGAACTAACCAGAGCCGATGCTCTGAGAGGGAGAGCGGGGTCGGACAAGGGTCTGATGCCACTCGCCCCCTCGGAGCCGACAATGGAGTCTCGGCACCCGGACTTCTCCACGGACGGTACCAATGAAGAAGTCGGAGCCAACGATGCTGGAGCCGAAGGTGGAAGTATCGGCTCCGACGTGGGCAAGGTTATGGTTCTGACAAACTCCGGCTCCGAACTCGACTGGAGAGTCGGAGGAGGAATCGAAGGCGGCACCGAGGGAGCCACAGTCTGGAGAGATGGGCTTTGGAGTATTTGGGCCAGTGCGTGAGATTTTATAAGTCTACTGACCACCCTCTCAATATCATGGTCGGAAAGCCTAAACGACCTGGAGGAATGAGTCCTATGACTCTGCTCCGATAGAAGGGGTGACCTTGGAGCCGATCGGATGGACTCTAATGACAGGGATCTAGAGCGCTTGCGTGCTGATGTCGGCTCCGATACAGGTTTCAGAGCGGGTATGGTCTTGCTCACCTCGGCTCCGACCAGAGCCGATGTCGGAACAATCTCAGTTTCACCAGCCCTCGACTCAGAAGCTGGAGCCGAGGGCTTGGCGGGCTTAGATGACTTCCCCAAGGCAGACTTGGACGGGGAGTCATCGGGCTTCAATAAGCCCCTCAAAATAAGTTTATTACGATGCTCCTGCAGGACTCTTGAACTAAATCCATGGCAGACGGAACAAGAGTCCTGCAGGTGCAAAGGTCCCAAGCAGTAGACGCAAGAAGTGTGACCGTCTGTCAGAGACATTTTCTGACACCACGAGTCACACTTCTTGAATCCCGAGACCTTAGCTTCTTTAGACATAGTTACCCTAAAAAAACAGTAACACAGTCAGCACACCCACTCACCCGACTTTCACACCAAGGGGGGAGTTAAGGGGCTGACTAAGACAACAACTCACACACACAATAATGGGGGAGAGAAAGAAAACTAAGCCTGTAGGCCCGAATAGAAAATTAAACTAAAGGGGTGGGTAGGGCTTAACGAAAAAATTACTAATAGGTAATTTAGGTAAAACTAGATCAATGGGAACTATCTAACAAAAACTAACCTGAAGTTTAGAAGAATTTGTCTAAATTTTCTTTTACTGACCTGAGCCGGCAAAAAAAGGCAACCTCGCAGCGAAGCGGCAAACGAGATCTGGGGAGTTAGCGCATGGTATTGTGGGATATAGGGCTGCCTCGAGCCGGTAAAAAATAGCTCTCGAGCTATAGTATAGGCCGAGTCGGAGCCAAGGATCGGCTCTGAACCCATCCAGCAAGAATGAAGGCGAGAATGACAACTTAACATTATATATATATATATATATATATATATATATATATATATATATATATATATATATATGAATGTAATGAAAGAAGTAATTGCGTAACTGTCACATTCTGTAAGTTTGTTTCTGTATGTACGTGTGTGTGTGTGTGTGTGTGTGTGTGTGTGTGTGTGTGTGTGTGTATGCACACTTACCTACAATGCAAAACATCTCTGATTCTAGCTATGTTATTTAAATAAATTTATCAGATTTGTATTTCTTTGTCAGCAGCTGTCTTTATAAAATTTGATGCATCTGTACGATTACAAATAATACATAATTATATACATATGTTGCACATTAAAATACCAAACCTCACTTTATAAACTGTATTAAATGTACAATTTCATTGTACTACATATATTATTACATATATTACCTTATCAGAAATCATTGCATGTCTACATACCATCAGGTTTCAGTGCATACACAGACACCAAAAAGTATGCACTTACAGGTTTCTCACCATCATATCTCCATATGGTCCATCCATTTCAACAACCTCATTCAAGAAATAATCCAGTACTTCCTGTGTAACATAAAGCTTCAAAATTTGGTGCTTCTGTTACACAAGAAATTGACTATAAATGTGCAAATTTGTCAAAAACTGCAGCAAATACTAGCATCACTGGTCTTCACGAACTGTTGGCATCAGTACATATTTAACACATCTATACCTGTATGATTCAGTTTTGAGACAAAAGTAGTTGCTATTTTTGTTGGCAGAAATTTTAGCAGTAAAATAGCAGAGCAATCTAACAATTTCAGTGTAATAAAATTACACCCAAAACTAATACACTACAGTGCACAAAACCTCTTCTCTTTCAGTATCCTTTGTTACAATATATACATTTCAACAGTTACAATAATACATGTATACTTCTTTTTCTGTACAACAGGGCACACTTTGTACATTTTTAACACAAGCAGCTTTACAAAAACATTTTTCAACACAAGGATCTGTACAAATCAGTTCGATATACAAATGACATATAATCCTTTACAAAATACCAGCTAGCTGTGCTGGCACATGTTACACATCCACTGCCCTACTTCTCCTGGCATAGCTGGCAGTACATACACACATACATACATACATACATACAAATGTTTCAAGCATGGGCATTAAAGCCCTTCTAGCTTGCCAATATGCCAAAACACTTGTTCCCATAATAAATGTCCAGGCTGTTCTTAAGAATATCTAAACTGCTACTTGCTTTAATGTAATTTGGTAAGCTGTTCCAAGCATCAGCTACTCTGTCAGAGAACCAGTTAGTACACTTCTCATTCCTATAGAATCTTCTACATAGGTTATCTGACGATTCTCTAGTACTTTTTGATAACCCCAAACATTCCCAGAGGTAGTTGTCCCTAAATGCCTTATATACCTGAATAAGATCTCCTCTTAAATATCTGTAAGAGACACTGTACAAGTTCAGATATTTTAGTCTTTCATAATAACTTAGATTTTCACATCCATGGATGCGTTTAGTATATTTCCGCTGTACTCTTTCCAGTTTATTCATGCTTGTTTTCCTATAGGGTTTCCTCATATCATCACAACACAGATGGTAACACTAAATGTAGATGAAGCAATTTATTCGCTGCAAAATCTGAACTAAGTTGAAGCTAATACAGAGATTCTAGCAGTTGGCACAGAGGGCTAAGGTTGTGACTTGGAGTTCCTGTGGCACAGAGTTTGATTCTCTGAACTATTTTTCTAGAGTTTGACCTCAAACAAGTCACTTAGCCAGACATTGTTCCCGGGTTGCCTCTGAAAAGCAATGGTGTGTCCAGTGGGTCTACCTGGATAGCAAATGGGCACTATTATTATTCATGGTGCAAATCAATACCAAAATTAAAGGAAATTGTCAACAGCATTTACTACTCACCTCATTACTTCCTAACATTTTTGTATTCATAATGCTGACAGTAATTACAGTTGTATTTCTGTCACTGAACTAACTTCATTGCAAATGTACTGAAAATATATATTTAACAACATTCACTTCCTTTCCAACCATTCAATACAGCCCATTTAAAAAAGTATCGTAACTCTCAAAATAATTATTGGCATACATCACTTTTTAATGTAACTGCATTTATTTAATATGAAACAATAACAGCACTTTTACACTAATTAATTCAAATCATCAAGCAACATCATGAACTGAATCATTGTCATCTGATGGCAGACCAGGTGGAGCTATGCCACATTTTGCTCCATTGCAGACTGCTTGGAATGCAGGTCAGAACTGTACAGCTCTGTAGGATGGAACAATGAGCAAGACAATGCCCGCAAGTCGCCATACTTGATGTCCTGCTCCATTGCAAAAAAAATACACCTACTGACAAATGAATAAGGTATATTAAGCCTTTAAATGAAAGCAAGAGCAATAACTATTGGATAAATCCACATCCTACTTTGATAAAACACACACATTTACACTACCATCAAGAAATTCACAAAATTAGTAGAAACAAACTTTTACTTCATCAAAGACAGTCGGTTACTTAATGACAATAGTGTAACTGTGTATATATATATATATATATATATATATATATATATATATATATATATATATATATAAAACACACACACACACACACACGAGTGTATATTTACAATCTGCTGAATATATATTATACATGCCTATATTAGGCAAATTAATCATGGTGACAACACTAAAAGTAGATGAAGCAATTTATTTACTGCAATGTCTGAACTAAGCTGAAGATAGTGCAGTGATTATATATAAATCGGGAGGGAAAACTGCTACTTCTTGAGCACGGAAGTTGCTGGCTGAGCCTCCTTAAAACCATTAAAAAAGAGCCACAAGCAACAGCCATCTCAGCTGAGACTTCAAAGTAATCAAGTACTTACAATTTGTTTAGAAATCAATATTTCTTTATTAAAAACATAAATAGATGACTGATTTTGGTGTTTTCGGTTTTAGTTTCCTTTTCTTAAAATAACCTTTAAAATTCACACTGCTATGAACACCTGGGAACTTTTTAAATGACCTGCCATCTACACTCTGTTTATTTTAACTCTTCATTGTTTCCACATCTTTCATCCGCTGCTACAACTCTAATACAAGAAAAAATGCATCTCTTAAAACTGTTACATAACATTTTATATCAGTATAATGATTGACAGAGATCTTTTGTTTGATGGTCCATCTGTGCTCATACATTCTGTTTCTTTTCTTTCAGCTTTGCCTTTGTAAAATCATTTACATGTTAAAAAAACACAGCTGAAAAAAACAGGATTTGCAAGATTTGTTTAATTTAGCACAATAAACACTGTCCTCATTGGAGACATGCCTAGCCATGTTGTAGTTAAAACATCTGTAAGTACCACATTGCCTTTTAACTTATTCTCTGGTACCTTTATCAAAAATCTCCCTGAAGTTACTGCCCCTTTTGTCAATAAAATTGAGTTTTTCAACAACTACTTCTATATCATCAGAATTTGCTGCCTTTATATGCCAATTATCTTTCATAATATCTTTTATTACACTGCTGTCTGCTATAAAACTCTTCAGTTGCTACATTTGTTGGGGGGTAGTAGTGGTGGATTTGGATGCAGGAGGCAGTGGTGGCAAGGCCTGAGGCCATAATTCATCCGTCAAAATCCAATAAATCACCTGTTTTTTTCTGATGGTCTCATTCAAATAATCCCTTACTATAAATCTTTCTTCCAATAATAAAACATGTTGTTTAGTGTCAGGGTCCACAGCATGATCCTCTAGCCTTATTCTCAGATCTTTTACCACATTCTCCTTTAATTTAGATGCATACTTTCACAGTGTAGTACAGTATTACTGCCAGCATTTTTATAGCACATACAAGTATTCATAATCTGCCACTAAATATCTTTAGAAACATAGGTATCCAAATAATCTATACTGTTGTTACTTATTCTACCCACAAATTCTAAGAATTGAGTACTCTTAGTTAAGAATACTAGACACACTTACCATTCAACCCAAGTGGAGGTTAGTGCAAAGAGGGGAGTTGCCCTCAGATGTAAAAAAAATGAGCATGGTGGGTGGGGAAATTGAAGTGGTATAGGTCATAAAATAAAACCTCCAGATGGAAGTATAGACACGCCAAGCCCCCAGGACACCATCAGGATCCATGTCTGGCACCAGCAAAAAAATGGAGTAAATCCAGGGGGTGACAGGCCAGTAACAATGAGGATGGAGGTGACCAAAAGAAAAAAAACAATACAGTGACAATAAAAGGGGACATGTCTGAAAGCTTCACTTTTGTACAATACTTTCTTCTCCCAATAACCTAGTAGAAAATTGGCATAACTAGGTACCATCCTTACAAACACTGCTACTCCTCTCAATTGTTGGCACGTGTTGTGACGATGTGATGTATTGCCAGCTATGCCAGGAGAAGTAGGGCAGTGGATGTGTAACATATGCCAGCACAGCTAGCTGGAAGTTTGTAAAGAATTGTATGTAATGTGTACATCAAACTGATTTTGTACAGATGGTTGTGTTGAAAAATGTAATTGCAAAGATGCTTGTGTTAAAAATGTACCAACAGTGTGCCCTGATGGACAGAAAAAGAAATATACATGTATTATTGTAACTGTTGAAATGTATATATTGTAACAAAGGATACTGGAAGAGAAGAGGTTAATCACAGTCCAGCAGCAGCCAACTTTGAAAAATGTTCTGAAATTAAATTACTGCGCCTACACCATAACAGTGTTATCTCACACTTTTGAATGAAGCCAGAAATGCAATGTCTATAAGAAGTATGGTTTGTTGGTCTCTGCAGGAAAAGCAGAAGTGTTAAAATTGTTTTACAGCTTCCCAGATGCTGTAATAAACTTTAGCAAAGCTCAAGGTATTTATAGTAACACACATGTGCTAATTCCTGCCAGCTTCTATACAAAGGAGTAGCATGGGAACCAGAAGTCAGATGACCAGATGTATGTGATGTCATTCTGTAATCTAGGACAAAAATGATGTTTAATACTAGATGAGACTGAAGTCTCACTGCAGTCTGTTTTTGTAACCTGACAAGGAAGGACCCCTCACCTACTTCACCTTGTCTTGCTCTAGTAAGTAACCAGTGAATAGTACTTCTTTAGATCAGTCAGGAAAATTTAGTGAGATTAGTTAAGTACTGTTTTTCTGTATCTGTGTAAATCTGTTCATCTGTGTTATGTTAATATTTCCTGTGACTAAATCAATGGTGCTTCCTCTAAATATATATTTAGCATTTTCATTTTCTTTTCTTATTTATTATTAAATGTATTTAAACTTTTCATTGGTCTTTTAGAGAATATTTTAATCTCTGAGAGTACTTACATATATTTGGTGACAGCTGTAGCTGCTCCTGGAAGCCTTGCTGTTGGTCAAACTACCATTTGCATTAATATTAATTTCATTCTGTATAATTGGGGACCCTTGAAAGACCCTTAGAGTAGCTGGCTTTGGAGTGTCTGGTGGTGGTGTAACTAGCTTATAGTGTGGGCAGAAGGAGGCATAGCTAGTAAATCTCTGCCAGCCTTTCCCAGGTATGTGTGTGTGTGTATGCAAATCAAATCTCAAAGAGTGTGTGTGTGTGTGTGTGTGTGTGTGTGTGTGTGTGTGTGTGTGTGTGTGTGTGTGTGTGTGTGTGTGTGTGTGTGTGTGTGTGTGTGTGTGTGTGTGTGTGCGTGAGCATGTGTGTGTGTGTGTGTGTGTGTGTGTGTGTGTGTGTGTGTGTGTGTGTCAGCTGTTTGGAGTAGGGACATGAAGCACTGGTTTCACAGAGAGAGTGCTGGAGAACTTGGCTTGTACAATCAGCTGAGGTATCAACTCTATAGCTGCACCAGTGGGGAGTCTTATTAGGGACCTGGAGGGAGACAGAGAGAGAAATCCTGACCCCAGACTGAGTGTGTTACCTGCGTGCTCTTAAGGGAAATTGTGCTCAATGCAAAGAGCTGCATCTGGAAATACTGGGTGTCTCCATTTTTGTTCCAAGTGAATGTCCCTCACCAGTGCCAGTGCTGAGGATTCAGGCTCCTTGATTACTGTCCCGGAGTGGGGATGTCACATACTGGTGAGCAGCAGTGGGATATTACTGAACTTATGTGCCTGTAGGCAGTTGTCACTGAAAGTGTGTATATTCTCAGCAACCACAAGGTAAATATTCAGAGTTCCATTTCACAACCGTCTTATTTATTTAGTTAGTTAGTTAGTTTAGTTTAGTTTAGTTTAGTTTAGTCAGGGAAAGCAGGCAAAGATGTCAGCAGGGGATTATGGCAAGATGACAAAGAACCACTTGGCCAAGGTGTGCGAAGCCAAATGACTGGTGCATGCCAACCTGACTAAAGAGGAAATTATTTCAGCCTTAGTTGCAGCTCAGACCAACAACCAAGAGGATAACCAGTCTGGTGATGGGAATTTTCAGCCTTCAGAAAAAGGACAGTTCATCTTTTCCTCAGATAACTTAAAAATCTGTCTGAAGTTAAAGAGACTTGAACTGGAGGGCAAACTTTTGGAATTAGAATCAGCAGAGGGAATGTGGAGTTTGGAGGTCAAAGAAAGTGACAGACTGCCACATTTGGAGGCTGAAAATAATTACAAACAGCGTCTATATGAGAAGGAGATGCTGACTCTTCGCTAGGGTCATGGAGGTAATGCAGAAGGGAATAACCGAACCCCAAAAGCAATAAAGGTCAGTAAATTTCTTCCACAGTTTACAAAGGGTGATCATTTTGATAGCTTTACTCATATATTTGAAAGGGTAGGTACAGTTCCTGACCCCCTTACTCCATGGTAAAGCTGTAACTGCTGTTTCTAAATTGTCTGATATTGGCTGTTCAAACTATGATAGAGTAAAGCAATGTTTACTTGAATGCTTTACGTTAACATGTGAAGCTTACAGAAAAAAGTTTTGTGTGCATAGATGCAAGGCAGATGAAAGTTTGTGTGATTATATTGTTGAGTTAAGCACTTATTTTTGTAGGTGGTTGAGTGGGTGTCAGGTCGCCACTTTTGAAGGGATGGCAGACCTTTTGGTGAGGAAAGAAACCCTTAGCACTTTGCCTGAGGGCATGAGAATCTGGTTGGCAGACCGAGAGTTTAACTGTGCAGATGAGCTTGGGGGAAAAAGGGGGATTTCCACTTAAAAAGCAGGGCATCACTGCACAGGAAAGGGATACCCACTGCTGCTCATGGATATAAGGGAGCCCATTGTGGACAGCCTAAACCACCCCAACAGAGTCCATCAGTAACAGGGGAAGAAACTAGTTCAGGTACACAACCAGGATCAAGGGTTAAAAGTTTTAAATGTAACCAGTAGGGGCATGTATCATATACACATCCACAGGAGCAAGGTGGGGAAGAAAAGGTGGGGGAGCCAGCCAGTGGGAATAACAGTATACCAGTGGTAAGTTGTCTGGAGACAACAGGGGTAGCAAACTATCACCAAAGGTTATATCCTATCTTAGTGAATGGAAAACAGGCCACTGCTAAGAGAGACACAGCCTCTGACATAACCATTATGAAGCCTGTAGTGGTTAAAGATGAGCAGCACATGCTTGGGAAGTCCACTCTAGTCAGAGCTTTAGGAGGGACCCCATCCCAAATTCCTTTGGCCAGGGCTCACTTTGACTAGGATGGTGGAAAAGGAAGCAAGCAAGTAGATATGTTTGTGGATATCCCTGCAGATGTCTTGATAGGGAATGATTTTGATAATGCAGTACCTTGTGTGCATGCAGTTAAAAGCATTCAGGCTTGGAGACAGGCATGTGGGTCTGGTAGCCTGGTGGAGACCCAGACAGACAACACACCTGAAGCCAGGGCTGGTAAGGTAGCTATTTCAGGGAGGGAGCTACCCTGTAACAGTGAGCCTGAAGGTGAGCCACAGCTCCTGGTAGGTGCTGATGTTCCCTTGGACAAAGTGACTGCAAGGGCAAAGGTGAGAGGTAGTAACCAGTCTGACAGTGAGGTACCGCTGTCAGAGAATACCAGACTTTCTGTGGAAGGGGAGCTGGGAAGAGTTACAAAGATAGAGTTGAGACAGGGTAATTTCTCGGACCCTACACTAAGAGGCTTGAGGGAGGTAGCTATGGAGGCACCTGATTCTCAAGGAAAAAGGGAGTCTGTATACTGGAACAAATGGTTACTGTATAGAGAGTGGACCCCTGGGGGAGGACTAGCCAGAGAGGTAATACATCAGATGGTAGTGCCTAGAGCCTACCATCTGGCACTTCTAGCCATAGCCCATGACATTCCTTTTGCAGGTCATATGGGCATAATGCATACCAAGAGACGTATTATGTAGAACCTTTATTACCCTGGGATTACAAGGAATGTACCAGGGTACTGCAGGACCTGTGAGCAGTGCCAAAAAGTAGGCAAGGCAGGAGATAAGGTCAAGTCTACTTTGATGCCTTTGCCTATGACTGAGGAGCCATTTCAGAAGGTAGCTATGGATATTGTGGGGTCACTGAGTACCCCAAGCTCTACAGGAAAGAAGTATATCCTGGTGGTAGTAGATTATGCTACTAGATACCCTTAGGCAGTGGCTCTGTCCTCCATCAAGGCAGAGGAGGTGGCAAATGCTTTTTAGAAATTTTTGGCAAGGTAGGTTTCCCCGAGAGAAATACTGACTGACAAAGGTGTAAATTTCATGTCAGACTTGCTGACTTGTCTGTGGAAGCATCGTGGAATGAAGCACCTAAAGACCACCACCTACCATCCCCAGACTAATGGTCTTGTGGAGAGGTTAAACTCTACACTTTAGACCATGCTACAGGCATTTGCAGACAAGTTTAAGAGAGAGTGGGATAAATATTTGCCCCCCCATCTGCTCTTTTCATACAGTGAGGTACCCCAGTAATCCACAGGTTTTTCACCCTCTGAGTTACTGTATGAGTACAAGGTGAGGGGACCTTTAGATTTGATTTGTGATGAGTGGGAGGGTGAGTGTGAATCCCACAAGGAGTCTGTTGTGGCCTATGTCCTAGACCTCAGGACAAGGCTTAGGGAGCTCATGGACTTGACCCAGGGAGAACCTGGCAGGAACCCAACAGTGGAAAAAGTCTGGCATTACAGGAATGCTTGAGCCTGAGAGAATGCTGTGGGACAGCAGGTTATGGTTCTCATTCATGTCAGACACAATAAACTGCAGGAAGCTTGGGAGGGATCCTTCAAAGTGTTAAGGAAGGTCAGTGATGTTAACTACATGGAAGAACTCCTAGGCAGAAGGCAAGGACACAAATTGTACCATGTTAACATGAAGAAGCCTTACGATGATAGAGAGGTCCTGGTGCTGCGTATTTGCAGTGGATGGCAGGAGGAGTGTGAGTGGGATCTGTTGACTGATCTCCTCAGTGAGGCTCAGACTGACACCTCAGTGGAAGGGGAAGCATTGTCCCAGTGGCTATCCCCTACCTAGATATAAGAAATCCGAGCAGTGTTACAGGAGTTTGGGGGCATGCAGCACCATGTGGATAAAGGAGCCCAAAGGCCTAGCAAGCAGTCCCCTTACACTGTTCTTGAGTGAGTCAGACAGACTCTGAGGGAGGAGATAGAGGAAATGCTGGAACTAGGGGTAATCCAGGAGTCCAACAGTCCCTGGTCCTCCCCATTGGTGCTGGTACCAAAGAAAGATGGCATCACCAGGTTCTGTGTGGACTGCAGAAAACTAAATAGTCACACAGAGTCAGATGCGTACTCCATGCCTAGGACAGATGAAGTCTTAGAGCAGCTGGTTGGGCTAAGTATCTGACCACTATTGATCTGATCAAGGTCTACTAGCAGATGCCCTTGACTCCCACCACTAGAAACCACCTTGTAGGTCTTTCAGAAAATGGAAAATACGAGGTTTGTTTAAAAAAATGTTTTAATGCACAATCCACAAACTGCATATACACATAAACGCACTTGTAGCACCAGCGTTTTTGTCTCTCCTCATAAAGACTTCATCAGATGACCTAGAATAAAATTATACCCTTTATATAATCCCTCACATATATGAATAAACCAATCACATTGTATAATAAAAAATTTAAAAAAAATCACTTCCTTTAGGAAAACAGTGTTGTATAAAACCTTAAATTACATAGAAAAATAAACACTTACTTTTGTTGTTCAAAAAACATACTATTACATAAATACTTTAAAATTCATTAGATACTTTCCTTATAATATAAAAATATAAATATGTTGATAAAAGCAATTTAACTTAATCAGGTGATGTAGAAAACAACATTCTTGCACCATCTAGTGGCTTTATTAGGACCTGTGTCTTAAATGAAAATTATAGTTTGGCAGATCTCAGTTTTAATAATGGAACAATAGATATAAAATCATTTAAACCAGGTGGGCTTGATGCTTCCAGCAGTACTTGCCACCAAAGTTCCCTGAACTCTGTTCTCTCCTCCCATAATCCACCCCTGATTTCTTTTGGTATTTGTTCCAAGATTAAAAAAATAAAATTAGCTTTTAAACAAACTTTTGTGTGTTTATATAAAGCATTGGTCTCCTTTTTGTTCAAAATGTCATATTTATGTTCATAAATCCTTCTCTTGAGTCTACGTTCAGTTTTACCTACATAGAAGGATCTACACTCAACACACAAAGCAAGATATACTAACCCCATGGCTTCACAATTAAAGTACCCAGGGCTGCATACCCACCTATTCCTAGCCTCAATAAAAAGTTTGTCAGTGTTGGCTATACTTGCACATTGGGAACAATGACCCCATTTATAAGTCCCCACTCTCCTCCTGTTCCCTGCCTTGTTTTTACCACCACGTTCAAGAATGCTTTTCAAACTAGGTGAGTTCTTGTATACAAATTTCAGAGGGCTATTGGGAAGCTTTTCCAAGTCTGAAATGGTTACAAACCTTTCCCATTCAGATTTAATAATTCTCCTTGTTGCTCCATTAAGAGCATTGTACTCTAATACCATACCTCCATTGTAATTAACATCATGTTCTTCCCCTGCATCGTTGTGCATTATTTCATTCTGTCCTAGAATGGGTCTATATTTGGTAGATCTCCCAGCCATTACTTCTACCTCAACCCCCTCCACCAGGTCCAGTGGGTAATCCCTTTTCAAGAAAAATACTTTTAACAATCCACATTCTTTGTTAAAATCATAACTTGAAGTAGTCATTCGGCTACCACAGACATACTGACCCTTAACTATGTTCCTTTTGCAATGTGGGGGATGTGCACTTCTATAATGAAGAAATGAGTTACAAAAGGTAGGCTTTCTAAATATCCTGGACTCAAATTTACCATCTGCCTTATATATTTCCACATCTAAATATTGCAAATAGTCCCTGGATAGTGTGTAAGTGAATTCCAAAAAATTAGTGATATTCTTCATATAAACCAAGAATTCATCAAATAACTCTCCAGCCCCTTTCCAAAAAATTACTATGTCATTTAAAAACCTCTTATAGACTGTCCAATTAGTAGCAAACTCAGAATTTAATATATATATTTTCCTCCCACTTAGTTAGAATAAGGTTGGCATATGTTGGGGCACAAGCTGCCCCCATTGCCACACCTTGTATTTGCTGGTAAAATTCACCTTTGAAAAAAATGAAATTGTATTTTAAAACCAATTCCATTAAACTAATACAAACTAGCTTCTCACTGTGGGTCAAATCAGTATCTTCAAATAAAATTTCTTCAAATAAATCCATGCCTTCCCGGTAGGGAATGCTCGAAAATAAATCTTTTATGTCTATAGTAATAAAGGTTAATTCATCATGAAACAATTCTGGGGTAATTTCCTTCAAAAAGTCCCAAGAATCTTTTAAAATGGCCTTTCTTTTGACCCATAACTGTTTAAGTTTATTATCTACATATTTAGCCAAGGGGAGCATCTTAGACCCTTCTGCTGACACTATAGGCCTTAAGGGAGGATCTTTCTCATTCTTGTGTATCTTGGGTATTCCGAATATGGATGGCACTCTTGGTTTGTCTACCCTTAAAAATCTAAGTGTTTTTTCATCAGTTAGGCCTTCCATATACAGATCTTCCAAAACATTGTCTATCCTGTTGTAGGCTATATTAACCTCATTGTTAGACACACTAGAATAAGTCACTTCATCCATCAAAATATGATTCATTTTACCTTCATAGGTTATATTGTCCATTATTACTACACCTCCCCCTTTATCCAGCTTCATAACTCGTATGTCGGGGTTAGCAACATTTTGTCATCAAAAATGCATTTATCCATTAAGACCATTGCTCTCCCCTTATCAGCTTTCATTATTCTGATAGCATGGCTATTCACTAAAGAGTTTATAGCACTAGTTTACTGTCTTGCAGGATTATTATTTTTTAATGATTCCCTTATTTCTGTCTCACACATCCTCTCAAATGCCATTATAACATGATGAAGTGAAGGATTAAAGCTGATAAGCTTACTTATTCCTTTATTTATTACCACATCCCCAGTATTAAGCAATAGTTTTATTATTCTTAAACATAAACTTTAAATTCAGATTCCATATAAAGTCTTTCAATTCATAGTAGTTGTTACTAACCTAGATCTCCTGCCCTTTTGCAACAAAGTCAATGCACTTATTTTTGTTTGTGCATCTCCTATGTCAGTTTTTTACCCTATCTTCATATCTTCCTTTTTTGCTTTTTATGCCTTAGCCAGATGGTTTAATGGTTAAGGTCTTCACCTCCCATGCACAAGATACAAGATTCGATCCTGGCCTCCGACCAATGCCTGTTTGGAGTTTGCATGTTCTTCCTGTGTCATTGTGGGGTTTCTCCCATGTCCGAAAAACATGCTGAGTGTTTCCTTCTCAAACTCACCAATGAATGGAGTTGCGGGCAGCAGCACAGACTCTATATGGTGCCCTATAGGAGGGAAGAGTTGTACAGACCAACCACTTTGGGCATCTATTGTGGTGCACAGTATCCTCAAGATAGAAGAACATAGATCACACTGTGGCAGGACTAGCCACTCGATGGTATAAAATATGGCTCTAGGTGATTCGGTCACATTGACTAATGTCGCCAAAAATGGGCATGGGTAGTTACCGGTGATAAGTGGTTTGAGGACTTGGCCTACTCTGACCAATGCCAGGGACCCTTGCTAATGGTGGGAAGGGTATATGTGCCCCTATTGGCCAATGTGTGCCCACCATAAAGCCCAGCAGCTTTGGGTCAATAAGCTCCTGGACAGCCGGTGTCTAGTTGCAGATGCAGCTTGGAAGTGAATGACATAATGATACAGAGGAGGCTGGACATTGTATGCATCCAAGAGATGAGATAGAAGGGCAGTGCAGCAAAGTCACTTGGCTTGGGATCCAGACTCTACTACTCAGGTGGGGGACAGGCTAGAAAATGGTGTAGGAATTGTGGTGAGAGGAAGGCTTCAGAAGGCAGTGAAGGATATCATCAGAATTAATGACAGACTAATGGCAATCAGACTCCATTGTAATGATAGGGCAGTATTCATAATCTCAGCCTATGCCCCACAGCAGGATTGTGATACTGAGGAAAAGAGTGCATTCAGACAGCATGAATTGGTGTTGACAATGGGTGACTTGAATGCACATATTGGGACAGACAGAACAGGATATGAGGACTGCCTGGGTCCACATGGGTGGGGTAACAGAAATAAAAAAGGAAAAGCCATTCTAGACTTCTGTCTGGCAAATGGCTTGATAGTAGCCAACACATGGTTCAGAAATAGACAGTCACAAGCTCACATACAACAGTAGCCAACATGCAACTCAGGTAGACTTCCTCCTAGTAAGGAAAAGGCATTGGGGTAGAATCCATGATTGCAAAGTCATCCCCAGTGAAACAGTCGGCCCACAGCATAAACCATTAGTTGCCACAGTCAGCTGCAAGCAGTGGTCAGAGAAAGCTCTAAGGTCAACAGAGACCAGGCTGAAGACGTTGACTGGAGAAAAAGTACAGCAGTTCAAGGAATTACTCAGGCCTCCTACACCCCAAGAAGAGGAGGAAATAGGTGGAGTTGAAGAAGAGTGGTAGCACCTAAAAACAGGATGTGTTAGGACTACAGAAAAGATATGTGGCTGAGCCAGGTATGGAAATAAGGTACATAAGGAAAGCTGGTGGTGAAATGCAGAAGTCCAGGAAGTCATCAAAAGAAAGAAGGAGTGCAGGAAGAAGTGGGAGATAGAAAAGACTGACCAGGCTAGGAAGGACTAGTGGTTGGCTAACAAAGAAGCTAAGAAAGAAGTTGCAATAGCAAAGAATAGGGCATCAGAGGCACTCTACCAGCTTCTGGAAAGTGACTCACTAAGGGGCACAAAGAAACTATATCAGGTTGCAAGTCAAAGATAGAAATATAAAGAAGATAGACAGACACCCTTCATAAGGGATGTCAGCAACAACCTGCTCACCAGTCCAAAGGACATCAAAGGCAGATGAAAGGAGTATTTCCAGCAGCTTCTGAATGAAGAAAACCCCACAGAAGCTGTACTACCCCAGAAACACCCTACGATAAGAGAAGAAGAGAAGCCCACCTTATAAGAAGTATGAACAGCACTAAGGAAGATGAAGTCAGGGAAAGCAGCAGGCTCAGATGAGGTCACAGCAGATATGATAAAGATGGTGGGTGAGATAGGGGAGAATGGCTCCTGAGGGTACTAATAGCAGTGTGGAGAGAAAGGCATATCCCAGATGACTGGAGAACAAACATACTTGTGCCAGTGTACAAGATCACAGGGGACATCCACAACTGTGAGCAGTACAGAGGCATCAGACTCCTACCACATTGCATGAAAGTTCTGGAGAGGGTGATTGATAAATGGATATGCAGAGTAGTAGAATGTAAGATGGGAGATGAGCAGCTCAGATTCAGATCAGAATGCAGCACAACTGACCCAATGTTTGCACTGAGACAGATACTTGAGATGAAGTTAGAGATGAGGAGAGAGTCCAACTGGGCATTCCTAGACTTGGAGAAAGCATATGACAAGATCCCAAGAAAGCTGATCTGGGAAGTACTGCAGTGGTTTGAAGTCCCAGAAACATTGGTAGAATTAGTGCAGGCTATGTACAAGTACCCAGTGACTCAAGTACAAACAGTGTTCATCCTCACAGAAGGGTTCCCAGTGTGAGTGGGTGTACACCAGGGTTCAGCTCTGAGCCCACTGCTGTTCATACTGGTGATGGACTAAATTAGCAAACAGGTTGGAGGGGACAGATCAACAAAGCTGCTGCATGCAGGCGATGTGGCAGTACAGGCAGACTCTGAGCTAGAACTTCAGCAAAGGATAAGAGAATGGAATGCAAATCTGAAGGTACATGGGATGAAACTAAGCACAGATAAGATGGTGGTAATGGCAGCAAACTGGGGAAATCAGAAGAAGCTGAGAACAGAGATAGAATGGAAGACAGTGGAACAGGTAAACAGCTTCAAGTATCTGGGAGGGGTGGTTGAGGAGGAGGGCAGTCTGAATGAAGAGGTCAAAGCTAGAATCAAAGGGGCTACAGCCAACTGGCATAGAGTGTCAGGTGTAGTCTATGACAGAAGAAGGCAAAAGAAGCTGAAAAGTAAGGTGTATATGACAGTGGTGCAATCAGTACTACTGTATGGTACAGAAACCTGGGCAGTAAATGCAGAACAGTTGAAGAAGCTAGAGGTGATGAAAATGAAGTGCCTGAGAAAGGTGGTAGGATGTACTCTGTGGGACAGATGAAGAAGAAATGAGGACATAAGAGCAGAAGCCAAAGTAGCTCCAATTGCAGAAAAGATCAAAGAGAACAGATTATGGTGGTTTGGGCACATGTGTAGAAAAGCAAAAGACAATCTGGTAAGGAAGCTTTGGGAAAGACAGGGAGAAGGTAAGAGGAAGCAAGGACATCCAGCAAAGAGTTGGATGGACTGTGTGAAAGAAGATCTGCAACAGTCAGACATGAGTGTTGAAGAAGGCAGGAGTGTGGCACTGAATCGAGAGAGAGTTGGTGACAGTTAACACGATACCCAGACCCCATGTAGAAAAAATGGGGAAAAGGGGGCTGATGATGATGATAATATATATATATATATATATATATATATATATATATATATATATATATATATATATATATATATACATATACACACACACACACACACACACACACACACACACACACGCACACGCACACACGCACATACACACACACACACACACACACACACACACACACACACACACACACACACACACAGATAGAGATGCAGGGCAGGGGATCGAATGGACAGTGCTCTGACATCCAGTACAATGGCACCATTTGGTCAACACATAGAGGTGGTTAACAGGTGTCCAAGATCGACAAGTCTCAAGTAGGAGAAAAGTAGGAGAATATTTCCTTTCTCTGGGGAATGTGTGATCTCAGAGTTAGTATGTATAATTAGCAGAGGGTGTGGAGGAGTGCAGGGGGCTTGCCCCCTACAAAATCATTTGCTATTGGTTTACTCTGCTTTGGGTTAATCCCCAGAGCATGCATAGAATGTATCAACATTGCTGACTTTGACGTTATGATGTTGATCTACTGGGTGTTGGGGCATAAACTCCTCTGTGAATCTATCACCTCAAACCATTTGCTCCAGCAGGTATTTGACAAGATCAAGACCTTTATTCATTCCTCTTCACAATATTTCTTATCTCCTTATGCTTTCCTTTCCTCTCATTCTTTCTATTTTTCTTCACTGATATTCAGCTTACTGTGTTCTGTCCTTCTATTCTTCTCTTTCTTCCAGCTCACTTTAAATGTACAATGCTTCAATATACTCTTTCAGACCTGCTTTGAACACTTAAGTTCCTTCCTAGCAATCTAACCCTACCCTGTGTTTTTCTGTGGAAGTCTTCAACCAACAGGGATAATCCCCACTTTAAGCTGTCTAGTTGCAATATCCATTGGCATTTGTAGACCTTCACATAAGACTGCCTCAAAGATCAGGTCCATGTATACTGACACTAACTCTCTAATCCTCATAGTTCTTACATCTTTCATCCCAACTGAGAGGTCAGTAGTTCCTATTTGTTGTAACACAAGTGGCCTCCTTTACTACTTCCCTCAATACCGCCCCTACAACCCTGTCCAAAATCACTCCTATGACCAACTTAACAGCTGGTAAATCTTATTATATTGTTCACTATGTCCAGCTAATCTGGTTATGTGATTTCTGATCACAGGAACCTTCAAACTCCCATCCACCCTTGCTGTCTTCTCATTTGACCTCATACATTCATCCACATTTTGCTTCTTTCTAATGCTATTGCCAAAATCATCCTAGTGCATCATAATTACCTTGTTACTGCTTCTCTGGCCATCCCTCGCCTTGGGTCACCACTGAAATGTGGTCTCTGTACCGACTCCATTCTCTACTCATTCTTTATTCCTGTTCATTACACTTTCCATTCCTTTTCTTGACCCCACTTTGCTCCACTCTTCTCTTTATCTTGCTGTTGAATTCACAATACCACTGGCCCCCTTACTAAGCTACTGGTCTACCCTGCTACCTCTCTTTCCTGCAATCTTTGCCTAACTCCACCTGACCTCTGCTTATCTTCACTACATCAATTCTATGCCACTGCTTCCTCAACCTTCATATTTGCAACTTCTTCCATCCTACCCGAGAAGTTATTGATTCCCCATATGCAACACCACAAGTAGTCAACATTTTCCCTTACTACCACCCTTATTGCTCTGTCCAAAATTAAACCTTTGACCAACATGACAACCACTAACTACCCTCCACTGTTCAAGCATTCCCTACATACTCTGTCCTCCTCTATCTGCCTACAGTGTCACCATGTCCCACATCATCCTTCAGTGCCTCTCTAGAGACTTGGCTTCATGCCATATATACACTGCCCCAGATGTTTCTCAGCCACACCACCATCCTACATTCATTGTGTTTGAACCACATATCCCCCTCCAGTCTTCACTAACCTCTACTGGCCATTGTATTTACTGCAGGTCCCTGAACTTATGCTTTTAGTCTCCATTAGTCTGTCCATTAAACCTTAATGATGTGCTTTGCTATGTCGGGTGAAATAGCTCAACACTGCTATAGCCCAACCTGCACTCTCCCAGGTGTTCTCAGTTATAATACAGAAAAGTACTATTACAGGCTCTGGGTAGAGTTGAGACTTCTCACAGTTTGCTGCTTAAAACTGCAGTTTAAAACCTATACTGGATGCTTTCTGGAAGTGTGAAGTCTTCCTTCATGAGGACACTGATCCTAAGTGGTTTATCTGCCTTTGGTTGAAAATATAGATGTGTATCTGACACTATCTCCACTCCTAAAAAAACAAAAAAACTACTGCTGGAGCAAAGGAGCACACGAAACTGACTCAAAATTAAAATGTTAAGCACTACAATTGAATAGGCTTTTCGTTCAGCAAATAGCTAAACTTCTTCAGACAACACAAAGAGAACCAAACAGAACATATTTAATAGTGTAGCAGTAATTGATTATACCCAATCATCCAATTATGTTGTAAAACAATTAATTCCGTCCCTATTCTTACATAAGCTAACAGGCTATAAAAACACATTACTTTAATACATTACAAAAAAATTAATATCCTTTGTTCAACATAAACATAACATTTTCAATCATAAGGCAATACAATGCTCCAGTAGTAGTTTTTTGTTTTTTTAAGTTTAGTTTGTTGGTTTTCAGTTTTTGATAGTTTATTTTTTGTATGACTATCTCCACTCCTAGTGAGTTGCATCCATTCAACTGGTGCTATTCAAATTTAGCTACTTTTCAGAAACCGCTTTGGTTCTTTTGCCGGATATTTCTTTTACAGATGTGAGAAAAGGGGGTATTGTACTCTCCAGAGAGTACAGGTTTATCAAAGCTCCTTCAATCATGCTTAAAGGACTGAGTGTATAAATCACTTTGGAATTTATAAATTGCTCCAAATGTTGGAGACCATGACATTCGTTATATTAGTTAAAAGGAAGTAGGGGCTTTAACTTTCTGAAGAAAAATCCACTAATCGCCCATTTGGCTTTTCAGTTTTGACTGAATGGAATGCATTCAAGCAATCTTAAATAAACTGTCCTATGACTTTCCAAGGTGATTTCATGCAGGGCTTTGTTAATCTTAGTGTGAATATGTATTGGATTATTGTTGTTGTTTGTCTTTCGGCTTTTTCCCGGTAAGGGGTCGCCACAGCGGAACTCAGATCTGCTAATGATTGGAAGTAGATTTTTACGAAACACCGAGGTGCCAGCTTGACGCCCAACCTTCAACGAAGGCACGCCCATTTACGCACGCATGTCTTTCGAACGTCACCCAACCACGGGGAGGACATGCAGACTCCACACAGATGGCACTCCCAAGCTAAGCCGAGAATCGGACCTCTTGCTGTGAGGTAACAATGTTACCGCCGTACCACCGCGGCATTCTGAATATGAATATGTATTGGATTAACAATGTTAATTTAGTCTGTATCATCCGTTGTGGTAACCTTTAATATATATGCATTTGTGTCCACACTACTATTCAACTACTTTACTGAGTTTTACCAGATATTCATAGTATGAGTTTTACAGCTATATTTAGAGTCAGATAAGGCATGTGCGAATAGCAAACATTGTTGAATTTGTTATTATGTTTCTGTTTACTGGTTTTGTGGCAATGTACAAACATATATAATTCATCTTGAAATGGTTGTTTCTACAATGTTTCAATCTAAAACCAGTAAAAAGAATAACAATAAAATTAAAGTACCCTCTATCCAGAGAAATAAAATAAGTAACTAGAGTAAAATAACTACAACACAGAGTTGAGTGCATACAACATTAAAATCCACTGCAAAGCAAGAGACGATATTTAGCATGAATAACAAACTAACCGCCTTAGGTTTAGGTGGTTATGATACTAAGTTCAGTGTCATAGAAGGTGAGTTAAGGAGTATTCTCTGTAGTTTTTGGACATGGAAAAGAAAATGCTTTGCTATTTGCTGTCATTAGTTATGTTATAGAGAGGGATGAACAGCTGAGGACTGGATAAGCAAAAAAGAGGGTGTAGATAAGAGCTAGACACTGTTTAAGTTTTAACAAACCTGCGGTGGTGGTGCTGCAGTAGCATTGTCACCTCACAGTAAGACGTTGTCTGGTTCGATTCTCAGCTAAAGCATCTTCTGCATGGAGACATGCGTGAATGGACGTACCTTCATTGAAGGTTGTGCGACAGGGCTGGTAACTCGGCACGTAAAAATCAACTACCAATCATTAGTGGATCAGAGTTCCACTGTGGCGACCCCTAACCGGGAAAAGCCGAAAGACTCAACAAAGGAGTGATAACGAAGTATAAACAGAAGCAAACCCAAACAAGGCTAACTACTACAATTAAAAAACACAGTATTTATTATTAAGCGCTTTTTGTTACACTCAGTAGTGAAACTTCTTCAGATAACATCAGACACTTATGTACATCAATTTATAAAAGGTTCAACCAGTCACAAAACTGTTACTATTAAGACCTTACTATTTAATATTAACTCTCTCTCTTCACTACCATTTGATTTTCATATAAAAATACAAATAAAAAAATGTATTATAAAATTATCATAACTATTTTAATGTTAAAACTCATTTAATAGGCATTTGTTCTAACAATTATACTCTTACCCTAAAAATAAATACTATATAATGTCATCTTAGCAAACTCTTTAGTTTTAAAATACACTGAATTGATGTAATTTCGTTTAGCCCTGGGAAGTGGCAAGCATCAGTACGTAGCTGCCATAGAAGTTCTAACCCCTCCAATAGTAATGACTCTGGTCCACCCCTGTTATTATTTTTAATTTGACCAATTGCCCTAAATTTAAAACAATGGTTGATGTTTTCTATAGTATGTCTTGCTAGAGCGTTCTCATGTTTCTTTCTATTAATACTATATATATGTTTATACACACACTCTCTCAGTTTCCTGTCCGTCTTCCCTATGTAAAAGGATGGACATTGCTGGCACTGTGCTAAATAAACTACAAATCTGGATTGACAGTGCAGCCTTTCGTTGATACTATATTTCCTATCCTTAATCTTATAATTCTTACTCACTTCCATGTATTTGCAATAATTGCTCATGCTGCATTTATACATGCCTAACCGACTCTGGATGGTTACACTTCCTCTTTTCAGGAGATTTCTTAAGTTTGGCCCTCTTCTGAAAACAATTTGTGGTGTTTCAAAGAAGTTATTCCTAACTGTTGGTTCATTCCTCGATAAGTTCCAATTCTTATAAATAATGTCCCTTATCTGTCATGCTTCTAAACTGAATGTAGTTATAAGGCTATACTGGACTGAAAAGTGTTTAGTCTCACTAAAATTAATTATATTATTATTACTAATAACATGTTGAGTTCGATCTCTCAGTACTCGACTATACTCCATTGATTCTTTTTCTCATTGTGCTTAATATAACAAGTACCTACAATCCCCCAGTTCACCCCGTATTAGCCTTGTTTGAACAGATCTGTGAGATGGCTATACATAACAATCTTAGTAACTCTAACAAACATAACAGTATTAACTATAATATCAATGTGATGGAAAGGAAAGCATTAAGCAATTTGTACATATACATTTTTCTAGAAGGACGAAAGCGATCTTTGTTAACAATAGGTTATGAAAATAGAAACTGATTTTTACATGCAAAATGTATATGTATATATTTATATATAATTGTTGATCGCAAAATGAACTAAGGTTGATATATTTCCAGCCATGTAGTATATTGCCTTGTATAAAATCACAGACTTAATAATTTGGTTAAATAAGATGTACCATTAAAGTACATTAGGGCTATATATTATTATAACAGCTACTAGGTAGGGCAGGACCAGCTCGAATGTCACACTGATGGGGGAAGGGATGTGAATTTAACATGTGTACCAATAACACTTTGTTTTACAGCACAATAAACCACTCCCATGCCTGATAAAAAACATATATATATATATATATATATATATATATATATATATATATATATATATATATATATATATATATATATATTTAGAAAGCTTGTGAGGAAATTATTACTCTATTTTTGTTTTACTTGGATCGCTTGTCTGTGTACTTAATAAAGGATTTTTGACTGGAAATAAGACTGCCTGCCTTGCTTGGATTACTTTCGAATACTTAATAATGCTGTAGAATTATATATATTTTCTATTATTACTTTTTGACTTGACGAGTTTACGTTCGCTACTTCTACTACTATTGTCTGATCTGATTAATATACAGTGATTAACTAGAAATATATGGACTGAAAATCTTCCACACAGAGAAGTTTCTTACACTGTTTTGTTTTTAGACCCACTACACTTTAGTGGGTTGTTTTGAGACTTTGGGGATACCACGGAGATTACTTGTTTTTTCATTAAGCAATTTGCAAACGCTACCAATTAGAGTTATGAAACCATATAAAAGGGGTGGGCTGTACGGGTGGATAGTAGTCTCTCCTTTGATAATCACATTGCCACAGTAGTCAGTAAATCCTTCTACGTGGCACACCTCATCACAAAAGGTTTCTCGTCCAGGAAAAAAGAGGTCATTGTTCCCCTCTACTCATCATTCATTAGACCCATTATAGAGTACAATGCCCCTTTTGGTATGCACCTCACAAGACATCTACAACAACTGGAAAGGCCATAGAAATGCCTCACAAAGAGGATTACTGGCCTCAAACAGATGCCCTACACAGACCTATTCAGAGGCGATCTCTGCCTAACATACAAAGCTATGTCAAACCCAGAGCTGTTGGACATGCTCCACATAAAGAAATCCAAATCCCTCCGAGCTACACGCTCTAGGGACCTAAACCTTGTCACCACAATAAACAGAACATGCTGGAGGGATATATTCCTGTCCCAGAGACTTCCCATAATCTGGAACAAACTACCTATCTATATCAAACAAAGCTCCTCATTAGCACTCTTCAAGAAAAATCTTGAAGATTGGATGGGAGAAAGGACATTCACCCTGGGGATCACTTCTGTGACTCTGCTTGGCAGGGGCACAGGAAAATAATTTTCTTGGATGGCAAAAGCCAGGGTACCATTTGGCTAGGCTTATATAGGCCCTAGGGCCAATAGCCTAGTACCTACCTATGAACCTATGAACCACAAATTGTTTTCAGAAGAGGGACAAACGTAAAAAATCTCCTGGAAAGAGGAAGTGTAACCATCCCGAGTAGGTTAGGCATGTATAAATGCGGCATATGCAATTATTCCAAATACATGGAAGTGAGTAAGAATGATAAGATTAAGGAAAGGAAACATACTATCAACCAAAGGCTAGACTCTCAATCCAAATTTGTAGTTTATTTAGCACAGTGCCAGCAATGTCCATCCTTTTACATAGGGAAGATGGACAGGAAACTGAGAGAGCATGTGTATGAATATATATATAGTATTAATAAAAAGAAACATGAGAATGCTGTAGCAAGGCATACTATGGAAAACATCAACCATTGTTTTAAATGTACGACAACTGATCAAATTAGAAATAATAACAGGGGTGGACCAGAGTCATTACTATTGGAGAGGTTAGAACTTCTATGGCAGCATTTTTGCTGTTTAGTGAGTTTAAAATATAAAAAAAGAAGCTTTTGCTGTTTAGCGAGTATAAAATAAAAAGAGAAAAAAAATAAGAAAATGCAGTATGTGTTTGAGAGTGTATGCATGTATGTAAGTAAGAGAGAGAGCGATCGTGTGTGTGTGTGTGTGTGTGTGTGTGTGTGTGTGTGTGTGTGTGTGTGTGTGTGTGTGTGTGTGTGTGTGTGTGTGTGTGTGTGTGTGTGTTTCTGTATGCATGTGTGTGAGAATGGGCGCCGGGCCTCATAACACCCCTGCGCAGGCATTAATTACACATTAACACACACCCTCAGGCATTAGTGCTTGCATAAATATACCAGATATAGTTCTCTTGTCAGTTATAGGGTTTAATACAATGACTGGAAGTGAAGTCAAAGTGATTTGCATTTATCTATGCATGGAAAGATAGATGTGTTAATGGGAGAATAGTACAGTGGTAATCAAGTTAAGACAGATACAGTTAACAGAATGAAGCAATACATTTCATTTTACTATAATGTGTGTTAGCAGGTAGTGAGAAGAGCATAGGATTATGAGTGTACTTACAGATGTCTAATATGAGCATGAGGATCAGTGAAATTGTTCCAAGGAATGTTTTAGCAGCAGATACTTCTGTAGATGAAGCTGAAAGAATGGGGGAGAGAAGTGAGAAATCATGGTTAACCTTGAGTGTTGCAGGAGCACAGCCATGTGCCTAAAAAAATAATTTTTAAGTAGTTTTTTGAAATGCATTGAGTTCGTAGTGGCTCTAATTGTGTGAGGTAGTAAATTCCAGGCTTTAGCTACATGGAAAGAGTACAGAGAGTCTCCTGCAGTATTTGTCATTTTTATAAATTGTAATATTGCTTTATTTGCAGAACACAGTATATGTTGGTTGGAGTATGAAGTATATCCAGGAGTGCAGGAGTTTTTGTGAGGCTGGTAGAGTAGCTTGTGGGCCATAGTGAGCTGGTTGTAAGTTAGGAGCTGAGGTAGTTCTAACTAGGAGTGTTTTCTAAGATTAAGGCAGTGGTGGGTTATATATGGAGATCCTGTAGCAAACTGAGATATTTTGTTATAGCATGATTCTATTTTTTGATGTCAGACTTTTTTAAGTTTGTGAAAATTGGTGAGGCATAAAGGAGAGTTGATAGTAGATGGGTCCCACCCCCTGCCCAGAAAACCACAGTGGAAAACTTCTCTAAAGCAAATTTCACACTCCTCAAAACTGAGGTGGAATCCTTCAAAGCCCCCGGGCCTGTGGAAAATATGGCCCAGACTGCAGAATCCTTTATAAACGCATTCTATGAACACCTTCAGGAATGCATGGATCATGCAATCCCAAATAAAACCAAGACCCAATCCTCCAAAGGCAGACGTCCTGTCTGGTGGACCCCAGCCATAAACAAACTATACAATAGAAGGAGGAAGCTACTACATGATAGAGCAAAATCCCAAAAAGGAAGGCATCTCTGATCAGTATTAGCAAAAAACTACGGGCACTCATAAAATCGTCTAAGGCCAGCTTAGAGAGAAAAATTGCACAGGACACTAAGGATAATCACAAGGCTTTCTTTAGTTATGTTAGGAACCTGGGTGGGAATTCCCAGATATGCACAGAATTAGTCCAAAATGACAAAAAATACACCGAACTCACAGACATTGCCAACATCCTAGCTGACAGGTTCAGCACAAACTTCTCCCCCCCACCAAAAGGGCAAATATCTATCCCAGCAGAGTGCTGCCCCCCTGACATCTCAGATGCTCAGGTAAAAGCCGCCCTCTCCAAAGCAAAAACACAGCATCAATGGGACCAGATGGTGTCCCGGCTGCCCTACATGAATTCCAAGAAGAGCTAAACCCAAACATAAAACTACTGTTCAATCTCAGCCTTACTACAGGATATGTACCCAAAGAGTGGCGTACAGCAACAGTGGTCCCTCTCCACAAAGGTGGTGCCTCAACGGATCCTGGAAACTATCGCCCCATAAGCCTGACTAGCTTGGTCTGCAAAGCTATGGAAAGGATCATCATGGACCTCATAAATAAAGATATTGGGGATCCTACCCAGTTCGGCTTTGTTAAGGGCAGATCCTGCCTCTTAAACCTGGTCGATTTCTTTGAAACAGTCACCAAGGCCATTGGCAAGGGGAAGGTGGTCCACACAGCCTACCTGGACCTCACAAAAGCCTTCGATACAATACCCCACTCGGGCATTATAGATAAGCTCACCAGCTTAAATATAAACCCCTATGTCACTAGATGGGTTGCAAACTGGCTCAAGGACAGAACCCACATGGTTAGAATTGCTGGAGCCATGTCAGACTCCAAACCAGTTACAAGTGGCATCCCACAAGGCACAGTCCTGGGACCTCTCTTGTTCAGTATATATTTCTCGGAGGTACAGGCCAACATGGAAGGACTGTGGCTGACCAAGTTCGCAGATGAGTGCAAACTGGGCGTGATAATCGACTCTCCAGCCGACACAAACATCCTCCAAAAGGGCCTCATAGAAACAGACAACTGGTGCCAGAGCCATGGCCTCAAGCTGAACACCAAAAAGTGTATAGTCATCCCCTTTGGCAAAAACAAAGTGCCCACAAGTTACCACATAGGTGGTAATCCATTAAGTACAGAAGAAGTAATTAGGGACCTGGGGACCCAAGTTGATAGCAATCTCTCATTTGACAACCACGTGGCCAAAGTGGTTAGAAAAACATTTTATATAGCCCACCTAATCATGAAGGGATTCACATCTAGATCAGGGGAGGTTATCGTGCCTCTTTATCATCCCTCATCAGGCCCATAATTGAGTACAATGCCCCTTTTGGGATGTACCTTACCAGACACCTGCAGCAACTGGAAAGACCCCAAAAGTACCTCACCAAGAGGATCAAAGGGCTCAAACAGATGCCATATGCTGCCTGGTTAAAGAAATTCCAGCTCTACTCAGTGGCATACCGCCTGCTCAGAGGCGATCTGTGCCTGACATATAAAGCCATGTCCAACCCAGAATTAATGGACATGCTGCACTGTCACTGTTAGACAGAGGCACAGTATACTAACCTCGAAAAAGGGCATAGCAAAATTAATTTAAAATGGGTGGTGAAAGCCAAACACACTCTGGCTAGGCTTATAAATGCCCTAGAGCAGATAGCCTAGTATGAACCTATGAATAGATTCTCAATAAATCTCTGTTAGGAGATTTTTATTTCTGTATAGGCTTTCCATTTTTGTGAACATTTTATAACTGTAAGGGATATATGTACATCAAATCTCAGCCTTTCATCAGTTATAACCCCTAGTAGTTTTCTTTGGTATTCAGGACTGATTTTTGTATTGTCCCTTGCTATAATATTGAAGGTAGGAGGAAGTTCTGAGAGTCTGGTAGGTTGAAATATCACGAGTTTAGTCTTGTTGAGGTTAAGTATGAGCTGTGAGTTTGATAACCATATTTTGATATCAGTAAAGGATTTTTGACTTATGTTTTGAAGTCCCTTTAGGGTTCATGCTGTACAGATAATAGTTGAGTTATTTACATACTGGACTGTGGTTCCAAGGGTGGTAGTAGTGCTAAGGTCATTGGTAAAAATACTAAAAAGGAGAATGAATAAAAATGCATTTTTTTAAATCTATTACAACCTGTTAATATGGTATCTGGATAAATTATCTGAATGTATGGATTGTGCAAGTGTGTCTGGTCCATTATCTATAAGGGTGTTTATTAATGAAGAATGCAACATAAGAACTGGTTAATCAGAATTAGTTACTGTTTATAAGGAAATAAAGCTGAGTATACAACAACAGCAGAGTAGTGCAGAGGACAGTCGGGAACAGTAAAAAAAAGAGGTAGCATTGACATACAGGAGATGAAAAAGCCAAAAAAAATTATATTGTAGACAGCAATAAATTAAAATGGCTCAAAGAGCTATAAAATGCTTTGACAGAGATAAAGATCTGCATGAGTACTTTCTATCCTGGAAAACAAGCCATGGTGGATAATAATTTCTACAACTAAGGTTCTTCCAAGTGAATGAGACTAGACCCTGAGAAGATGGTGGGGCTGGAAAGGCTAGGATCTTAAAACTACTTTGTGTCTTGGAATACAGTCACTAGGGTAAGTAGAGAGATAGGCAAATGGGGTACGGAAGGGTAGCCAATAGGGAGCTCCTTGTATAGCAAAGCTCTTAGCAGCCACCCTTTTCCAGGCAATTAAGAGAGTCCAAAGCAAATGACATCACAGAAAGACAGCCCAGACAGAATGCAGACAGTCATGTTCTTGTCCTGTTGAGTCCTTTTCAACTACACCAACCAACCCAGTGTCTTGGAGTATGTGTGGTAGGGAATAAAGAGCTGATGCAGTTTTGCTATAGGGAAGCACCTTCAACTCAGTCACCTCTGTGGAAGACTAGATCATGCACAGCCTAGAATGAGAAGTTCATGTATTCAAGAAGCAAGTTTGGGGGCTGAGGGTCAGACCTGACTGTTTTGAGGATAGGAGGAACAAAGCAAAGTAGCTAATGTGGTCATGCATGGGTGGAACACAAAGAGAGTTTTCTAATACTGGATGGAGTTCAAGGGTGAGATTAGCATTAGCCCCAAAGGTGAGTCACAGGGAAAGTTAGAAGCGATGAAAAAATAAGAAGAGAAAGTAAGGTAATGAAAAGAGAAGGCATAGGAAAGTTATGTGATTCAGAGGAAAACAGAAACACAGCTAGAAGACAAGGAAAGAGTGGTGGGAGAGAGTGTAGTAGACAAAAAGGAGGTCAGTACAGATAAGATGGGAGTCTACTGCATAGATGACACTTAAACAGAAACAAGCTTAGAAAAGAATGCAGGAACACTAAAGAAAGGAGGAGATGTCAACAAAACAAGAAAATGGTGATAGGTGAAGGAGAGCAAGATAATCATGGGAAAAGACAGCGAACTGGGTGGACTATCAACTGGCCAGAAAGAGGCAAAGAAGGAATACAAGAAAACATAAAGATAACAAATCATCTGTAAAGGGCAAAAATGCAAAACAGAACTGCAGTGTAAGCAACAGAACAAATGTTATATGTTAATAATTTATGATTCCATCAGCAAGGTGACTCAGAACCTTAGAAATATGAAAAAGGGTAAGTTTGTCCATAATGGAAAAACAAAGGAGGAATTTCAAAGGCAGGGAGGAACGGTAAGACCAGGCCAAAACTCACTCGATATCTGTATCAATGATCTGCCACAAACTACAGTGAAGGAAATAAGTGGAGGAAAAAAAAAAGAAGTTATGTACTCACCATAACATTCCATGTGTGTTGTCCATCTCGCCTTCATTCTTACTAGGTTGGGTTCAGCTCCGACCCTCAGATCTGACTCGGCCTTATACACAAGCTCGAGGTCTTCCACTAGCTTGTGGCTAAACCTTATCCCATCATGCACTAGGAGAGTTCCCCAGATCTTGTTTGCAGATATAAAAAAATAATAAATAACTCTTGCTTAATACCTTATAGAACAATCAAAAAGGTCAGAGATCGTTAATAGCCAGTTGTTATCAACTCGGTCTTTCAGAAGCAAAAGGCTGGGGGAAGGAGGGTGGGATGTAAGAATGAAGGTGAGAAGGATAACACACATAGAACATTATTGTGAGTACATAACTTATTTATGTGTTGTTTTCCTATCTCATCTTCATTCTTACTAGGTTGGGACAGCAGCCCTAGCACCATCTTTCTTGGGTGGCTCAAGAGAGAATATTCTTCAGAACTGTGGAACCAAAGGAGGCCCTGTTCCTGGAGGCCAAATCGACTTTGTAATGAGTGATAAAGGTATGTGGTCTTGCCCATGTTGCTGCAGCACAAATGGTATCAATAGGCAGTCTAGCCCGAAAGGCAGAAAAGGTTGCAATGACTCTTGTAGAATGACCTTTTATTTTATGAGAAAGATCCTTGCGTTGAGATTTGTAAACGAAGGTTATACAATCTGAGAGCCATTTTGAAAGTGTCACTTTAGAAACTGGAATACCTTTCTTTGAATCTGAAAAGGATACAAATAGTTGGTCAGATTTTCTGAAGTCCTTTGTCCTATGTAAGTAGAAGTGTAATTGTTTATGTACATCCAGTTGATGCAACATTTATTCTGCCTTATTCTCATAGTTAGGGAAAAATACTGGTAGCTCTATGGATTGTTCAAATTAGATTCTGAACATACTTTGGGTAAAAAGGAAGGGTTTGTTCGTAAGGATACTCTGTCTCTGTGGAAAAGCATGTAGGGGGGCTTTATTGACAAGGTTTGCAGCTCTGACACTTTTCTAGCCAAAGTAATGGCTATCAAAAGAATAGTTTTCTAAGTGAAAATTTTGAGATTGCAGGATGATGCTGCCTCAAATTGGGGAAAATCAAATGGGATAAGACAAAATCCAAATCCCATGGAGCTGGAGCATCTTTAATAGGTGGTCTTAATAAAAAGGTACCTTTAAGAAATGTTTTGCATAGTCTGTGGGACATAATATTGAGGCCTGATTCACCTAAATGGAAATTGGATATTGCTGCTAACTGAACTCAAATAGTGGCTGCAGCTGCGCCTTCATTGAATAGTTTTGCCAAGAATTCTAGAATGGAAGCTGATGGGGCAGAAAAAGGGTCAGTGTGATTATTTGAAGCCCATAAGGAAAATCTTTTCCATTTGCTTCCATATATCTTTCTCATTGAAGCCTTATGAAAAGAAATTAGGATATTTTTTACTGAGGAAGAAAGGTTAGGGAGCCTGGCTATGGTTGGAATCAGGGCAGCCAAGCTGTCAACTTGAGGGTTTGAAGGGAGGGTTGGAGCATTCCTGATGCATGAGTCAGAAGGTCAGGAACTGGGTCCAGAATCCAAGGTTCCTCCTGGAGATGAGGCCACAGGAAGGGGAACCAGATTTGATGAGGCCACTATGGGGCGATGAGTATCAAGTTCCTTCCAAAGTAAATGGCTTTCTGAAGAACTTTTGATATCAACAGAAAGGGAGGAAAAGCATAGAGGAGACTTGAGGGCCAGTCATGAACAAGTACATCCCTTGGTGACTACCCTGTAGGGGGGATCAGGGCAAAGTAGCTGCTGCATTTTGTGTTCATGGATGTGGCAAAAAGGTTGCAGCAAGGCTGGCCCCATTTGCGGAAATTCTTCTCCGCCACTTCCTGTTTTAGGGACCACTTGTGAGGCATCAGAATCGCTCTGCTGAGTCTGTCTGCAATCATGCTGGATTTCTCCGGGATGTGCATTGCTATCAGAAAGCGTTGGGAGGAGGTTGCCCAGTGCCATATTCTCAGGCATCCCAACAAAGGGGGTAAGATCTAGTTCCTCCTTGTTTTTTTATGTACCATACAACTGACATGTTGTCTGACTGTATTGCAATAGTCCCCAGTGGAAGGAAATCCTAGAATGCCTGCAATGCTAAAAACACTGCTCTTATCTCTAGGACATTGATGTGCAAATGGGCCTCGTGATCCTGTCAAGTGCCTTGGACTGTCTTTCCCAGATAATGCCCTCCCACCCTATCTGGAAAGCGTCCGTGGACACTGTGGCTAATGGTTGGGGAAGTACAAAAGGTCAACCTAACTTCACGAGTGGAGTAAAGCCACCAATGAAGAGCACTTTTGCAAGATTCCATTATTAATATCTTGTGGGACATGGGCAGGTCTTGCATCGACCACTGAGTGGACAGTAGCCACTGGAGAATTCTCATGTGCAGACTTGCTAAGGGAATCAAGGTTAATGCTGCTGCCATGCTCTCTAAAACTCTTAGGACTGTCTTTGCTTGCACTTTTTTCTTGGAAAGGAGATTCAGGACCTGACGCTGAAGAACTCATACCCTTTCTGGAGGAAGTTTGGCCATCATTTTTGTTGTATTTAGTTCTGCTCCTGTAAAAATTATACACTGAGATGGCAGCAAGGCAAACTTTTTTTTCTAGTTCACTGTTATTCCTAGGTGAGAGCAGAGCTGCAAGGTGGTGTCTCTCACTTTTGTTAGAAGATTCTCATTAGTGGTGGTTAGCAGCCAGTCGTCTAAGTATGGAAACACTCGGAATCCTAGGCATCTCAAGTGAGAAGCGACTACTGCCATGCACTTGGCGAACATTCTGGAGCTGTAGTGAGGCCAAAGGGCAGAGCTCAAAACTGGCAGTGGCTGGCTCCCAGCTGAAAGCACGTGTGTTTCCTGGATTGCCTGTCCATTTTTAAGTGGTAGTACGCATCCTGGAGGTCTATCGAGCACATCCAATCTCCTTGTCCCACAAAAGGGAGAACTAACTGCAGTGTTACCATCCAGAACTTGGACTTTCTTACAGACTTGTTTAGGTTGCTGAGATCCAGAACTGTTCTCCTGTCCCCTGTTTATTTTGGAACTAAAAAGAATCTTGAGTAAGTTCTGGATCCTATTTGATCTGCAGGGACTGTTTGGATGACTCTTTTGTCTAGCAACTTTTGAATTTCTAGAGTTGCCTGTTCCCTGTAACTGGGTGGAACATCTGGGATGTTTTTTATGTTTGGGACAGGGAAGGAAAAGGGTATGGAGTAACCTCTTGATATGATGCTTTGTACTGACTTGTCTTTTGTTATTGTTAGCCAGGCTTTTGGGTAAAAAGATAAGTGGCCCCCAACTGCCTCCAGAGATGGACAGTCAAGCCTCCCTTCAGGAAGGCTGAAAGGACTTACCAAAGAAGGATTCCTAGTCACCCTGATTCTGTGGACCCCCTCTGCCATGTGGCCAGCGTCATCCATTACTATTTCCCCCTCTGCCCCTGGAGGAAGAATCACCACATGTGTCCTGGAAAGTTCTCTGGGAATTTTGAAACTACATTTTCCCACTACCTTTCTGACCTTTGGGGTAAGGTCTGGTAGGTAGGGAAAAATGGACTCCTACGGCAGAGAGAGTCCTTCCTTCTTGTTAACACCTAGTTATTGTGTCCTTGACTTTAGGCCCGAACAGGGATGAGCCATCAAATGGGTCATTCACAAAGGAACATTTAAAGGGCTCCACAAAGTAACACAATCGCATCCAGGAATGTCTCCTTAGGAAAATCCCTGAACCCACTGCTCTGCTCACTCCATCTGCTGTATAAGAAATCAGCCTCATAGAAGAGTTGACTACTGAATTTAAGGTAGAGAGCTGAGAGGAAACCTTCTCTGACACCCCTTCAGCTACTGAAACTTGGAGGGTATCTCCTAGCTCTTTCAGGAGATCTCTCTGTAATCTGGTAAAATGAGTCAGGTAATTCAGCAACTTAAGAGCAAATGTCGATGAACAGAAAATTCCCTTTCCATAGCTGTCCATCATGTGAGACTCCTTGTTCAGTGGATAGACAGAAGACGACATCTCTCAGAGTACCTTCTTGGTGGCTACCGCCGCCACCACCATAGCATCTAATGGGACTCCCTTAGTTAGAAATATTTGTCCAAAGGAGATGTAATGAACTTATTTGGCATCCGAGGAACTGGTTCCACAGAATCTGGAGACTCCCACACCTTTTGAGAAAGTAAATCCATAAGTTCGTCGAAAGGCGGAGACACCCAAGTGGAGGAAGGGTGAGATCCAAAAGCCTTCAAATACACAAACTCCTACGCTGAAGAATTGGGGGACTTCCAGTTTCCTCTCCTTTTAAGTATTTCCAAGATGTCTCCAAACTAGACATCATCAGGAGGTGACCATGGGGACATTTTAGCTTCATCGAGGTCCATATGTGAAGTAACGGACTCCTCTGGGGAGTCTAAATGCTTCCTTTTGCATAACCTCTTCCATGGGGCCTCTTCGGAGGAGTACTCTGGAGAGGTTTTGGAAGAGAGCAGGGCACCCAGTAGGGCAACCTGAGGCTTAGGATCTCGGCGTCCCTGTGGCTGCAAGGGTATAGAGACAGACACCAGTGCCTTTGGGGGAAGAATGTCCAGATATGAGAGTGGAGCTGCCTGTGGAGATAGCACTCCCCCTCATCACCTCAAAAACACCCTGCCCCTGATCTGAGGAAACTCCCAGCTCCAAAGAACCAGAGGGAATCCCCAGAACAAAGGGGGATGGCTCTGAGGCTGAGGTAGGAGCTAAGCTCACCCGAGCAGATGACCTGAGAGGCAAGTTCGGATCCGACAACTGTTCAATCCGACCCCCCCTCCCTGGACCCAACTGGAGAGCATCAGTTCCTAGACCCCTCGAGTTTCGATTGAATCAAGGACAACAGAGCAATGTTCAGATCCAAAGATCCTGTGATAGGTCTTGGTTCCAACAGTTCCACCAGGATCAGCTCCAGACATTCTAGCTCCAAGGTGCGAGGTCAGATCAGAGGAGGAATCAATGCAGAAGGGGAGGATTTGGTCGGAGCTGAAGTCCTCGTGGTTGGATCCGATAACAGTCTGGTGAGTGCCAATGTCCTTGGGTCTATATTAGATGATCGAACTTTCAAAAGTTCGACTGTCATATGGTCGACACCAAAGGAAACTTTGGGCACCTTTTTCAATGGCTCCGACAGAGCACTGGAAGATGAAGACCTCTTCCCCGACTTATCTGACTTTAAAGAAGGAGATTGACCAGACTTAGAAGAACCTGGACCTTCTTGGATTGCTTCAGAGAAGGGGCTTTTCAAAAGGCCTCTTAAAATCATCTTGTTCTTTCTTTCCAACAAAGCCTTGTGACTAAAGGAATGACAAATTGCAGAGGACTCTTGGAGATGGACAGCTCCTAAACAGTACACACAAATACTATGACTATCAGTAAGGGATATTTTTTGACCACATTCCTCACATTTTTTAAACCCAGAGGGTTAAGAATTCTTCAAAGTCATTGTAAGCACCAATCAGCAACAAGAAAGGAAACAGCTAACAATCAGACTATATATGTATATATGTGTCTACCCGATAACGCCAAAACTGCAAAACAACGACGATGAGAACACCGACACCAGAAGATCGACAATGGAGATGATCGACAGTTGAAAATTCCGACGCTGAGAACACCGACATGTTAAGGTAAGTATGGGGTTAGGGTTAGGGGCAGATTAAGTGAGTTAGCGTTAGGGTGCGGGTTAGGTGAGTGTGCGATAGTGACAGACTGTAGGGTTAGGGGTGGGTTAAATGAGTTAGGGTTAGGGCGTGGGTTAGGTGAGTGTGCGATAGTGGCGGACCTTATGGTTAGGGTTTGGGTTAAGGTTAGTGCATAGATAGTTATGTATGTAAGGTTTAGTGTGGGTTTGTAAGGTTTTTGATGTGCTTGTGTTGTGTGTGTGTGCTTTTTGGACAGGGGATTTGTTTTGTTTGTTGATTGTCGGGATTGTGATTTGTCGGGCATGTGAAGTTTCGTGTTTTTGAACTTTCGGTTTTGTGGTGTCGGTGATTTCGTTGTCATTGTTTTCGCATGTCGGTGTTATCAGGTAGACCCATATATATATATATATATATATATATATATATATATATATATATATATATATATATATATATTTTTTTTAACAACAATAGCGATAACAAAATCTTACCTAGAAAAGGTCTAATAGAAAGAGAAAGGATGGCAGAGCCCTCTAACTTAAACGGGCTATGTCCAGAGGCATGAGAAAAGGGAGGGGGAAAGCCCTCTAACTTAAACAGGTTAAGGCAGTTCTCTAACTCAAATGAACCAACCCTGAAAAGACCAATAAAAGAGAAAAGGAAAGCCCTCTAAATAAAAATGGGCTGTTTAAGTTTAAAGCCGGGATAGGGGAAAAAAGGCCTAACAGAGAAAACGATGGCCAAGAGCAGTTAAATCATAGAAACAGCAGAAACATAAACAATTCACTTATGCAATTATTAAGCAGAAAATACACAATTAGAGAAAAACAAACAATTTCCCCCAAATATAAGAAAAAAGTCTACTTAGCCAGAGCCATTAAGAAGGACACCCGATCTTGTTTAGTGGCAAATGAGATCTGGGAAACTCTCCTAGTGCATCATGGGATAGGGTTCAGCCGCGAACTAGTGGAAGACGAGCTTGCGTATAAGGCCGATTTGGATGCAAAGGTCAGATCCAAACCCACCCTAGTAAGAATGTAGGTGAGATAGGACAACAACACATCAGTTGTTCAAGAATGTCAGAAACTCAGTTGCACAATGGACTTCTTAACATCCTCCCTGTGTCTGCAACCAGCTCAGCAAGAAAGTTAAGAATCACAGCTTGCAGTGCATGGTGCTGATGTGGGAAGTGATGACAGGGGGCCATGGAACTGGAGGCATAAGGGGGGGACATGGAATACTGAAGAGCTCTGTGTGGAGTATATCCATCCAAACCAGTACAAGATGGACAATACAGCTAAAAGAAACACTCAGGAGGTACATGGACACTATAGCACCTTTCAACAACATTATTTGAGTAGAGAGAACAAACCAAAGGAAGGAGTTTTGATAATGTATGTGTGCAGGCAGAACAAAAGAAAAGGAGAAAAGGAATGGAAGAGTAACTATAAAATATAACTAGAAAAGGGAAGACATAGCAGATTAACAGAAAAGGATGTAAATACTTTGCTGTGCTGCACTCTAAGTAAAAAGATGGTGAAGTGCTGGCTATCCTGACATCTGGCACGGCTGTCATTGTGGCTGTCACTGAGATCTGGCCAAAGGAAATCCATACCTGAGACATGACAGTCCTATGTAATTGTGGCCTTAGGAGTGGCATGAAGACAGGGGAAGTGGCAGTTTTCTTAGATGAGGTGAAATAATACATGAATAGACAAGGGAAGAGGAAAGAGGAATAGGGGACTGGGTCAGAAAAGGAATAGCGAAGAATGTAAATACACTACCTGTCAAACTAACAACTGGCATTAGTGTAATGTGAATAGAAAATATCATCTACCATTCTCCAGACAAATCAGAGTAGGATAACAGTTACTATCTGAGTAGGTGCTAAAGCTAGGAACAGAAATGTAAAATAAAGGTGACAGGATATGTCAGTATCCCATTTAAAGACTGGCCACTTTTTTATAAAGATGATATAAATTCAAAACATCTTAACAGGAGCGGTGGATCAGGAATAATCTGTCAATTTGGTGCAAAAAAATGTATCAAACAAAATGAAGTTCTATATTTTTTCTGAGCCCCACTTGCTGATCAGCAAGCCCACACCTCTCTCTTACAATTGTCCTATTCATTCCCCTAATTACCATGGTGTGAGTCAACATAGGAAGGGGAAACTGTCTGCTGGGCAGCCATTAGAGATTTTTCTGTTTATGATCTTAACCTGTACCTTGGCAGCTGGCATTCATAATTTCAGCCCTGCTATCACTGAATGTGTGCACTCCTGCACATGCATATTAAGCAAGCTACCTCACAAACAAGTCTTTGCAGCACTAATTTCCACCACCCCCCCGACCACACACTGTATGTTATGTACCTCTCTCAGCAGTAGGAGCTGGCACTGCAGTGGACTAGTTCACCTCCTTTCTCCAGTAAGGGTAATGGCAACTTTGGCCACTCACTCACCACTGCCCAGATCACTAGTTGATCCTTGATCTTCTGGGTTACCTTCAGGACTTTATCCCTCTGTGCTATGCAGCAAAGTTCTCAATATGGCTCTCACGGTGTCAAGCAAAAGCTCAGGATGCAGAGGAGAAATCTCCACTGGCTAGCAGTGACAATGTTATAATGTCTTATACATAAATGCAGTAGTGCAGGATTAATGAAATGTAAACTACAAGCATCTGGAAGTGAAGATATGGAAAGAAATAGGACAACTGGAAGACCTAGAGAGGGATGGCACAGCTTCTAGATAATATATAAAAACAGCATCCTGAACAGCATGTATTGGTATCTGCCCAAAAGAAAGGCGATGATGCCCAGAAAAAGTACAGTTTTGTACCTACCATAAATGTAGATGTTCGAAGATCCACATTGCTGCAGTCCTTACACTTGGGTAGTCCGCTGTCCTCGGTCGGCCCGAATATCAAAGTATATTGACTGACATCAGGACGTCAGGGTACAAATGCGCATGACCGAAGTCATATCCTCAGTCTTTTCTTGCCCCAGATGTCAGAAGACCCTAAAAATTAAAGGTCAAAACCAAAAGACAGCAAACAACCAACCAACCACCCTTGCACTAACTATATGTACAATATATACAATATACACATTATGTACAACCCAACCCACACAACCACCTCTAACTGTAGAGGGGAAGGAGGGAGGGTAAATTGGACTGCAGCAATGTGGATCTTGAACATCTACATTTATGGTAGGTACAAAACTTGAAAAGTGCTTTCAATAAAATAATTAACTAACAACACACCAAAAAAAGAAGCAAGTAGTTTTAAGTATTCATCTTTTCTCTTTAACTTTTTCCCAAAATTTAAGTGACACCTTCTTTATTAGCCTCTAGACTTTATCAAAATACATTGTTATTCTCATATCTTTTATTTGTTTATCATCAGATAAAACTATTGTTAAACACAATATTAATATTAATTTAATACATTTATAACCAATTAAGAAACCAACTAATCGTATAATCAATCAACTTCACATTAAATTATTATTATTTGGACATTTTCAAATCTTGTGTTTATAAACAAAACTTTTTTAATCAATAAAACTAACAAATTGTGTTCTTACCAATAAATCTTAAATACATCTTTGGGAATGGAAGTTCTTCATTACGTTTTACCATAATACTAAATAATTTCTTAATTTCTAGCGCCAAACTAAAAAAAAAAACTTTAAAACTGCTTTAACCCCCTAGTGTTCATCAACTATATAACATCCTATCACTTCTTGTGTGTTGTACTAATATTATTCCTACTTATCAATTCCTTATTTCCTTTTTATATACCTATTTACATCAATAAAATATGTAAATAAATATCGAATATAAAAAAAAAAAGAAGTGATAGGATGTTATATAGTTGATGAACACTAGGGGGGGTTTAAAGCCTAGGTTTTAAAGTTTTTTAAGTTTGCGATATTTTGCACAGAAATTATTTAGTTTTTATGGTAAACGAAAAAAAGAACTTTTCCCAAAGATGTATTAGATGTCAGATCTATCTATTGGTACACAATGAAGGTTAAATTGATTTTAAAAGTTTTTGTTACACATACTACATCATTTTGTAATGTGGAAATTAATATTAATGAGATGAGAAGTTGATTGGTGTATTTGTATTAATAAAATGGTGTCTTCATTGGTTAATTGATGTATTAACAGAATATAAAAGTGGAGTTTTTTTACAATAGTTTTATCTGATGAAGTCCTAGAGGTTAAGGACGAAAACGCATGTATTTTAATAAAAGTGTTAAAGACGTTGAAGGTGTCACTTTCAGAGTGGAAAAAAGAGGAAAAAAAAAACTGTGCTTGCTTATCGCTCTACGGCTTTTTTTGTTTTGAGTTGGTAGGTACAAAACTGTACTATGTTCTTCATCTCACATTGCTGCAGTCCTTACACTTGGGTAGAATCCCAAAGCAGAGGTAAGGGAGGATGGCTACAAGGAAGCAGGAGCTGCCAAAATGCCCTGCAAAACAGCAGTGGCAAAACCAGCCCTGGATTTAGAGTAAAGTGGCAGGTGATAATGCCTAGAGAAAGTATGCACTGAACTCCAAGTAGCTGCCTCCAAAATATCCTTGGTTGCCACACCCCTCAAAAAAGCTGTTGAAGTGGCAGTAGCCCTAGTGGAATGAGGCCTAATCCCAGCTGGAACTTCCTTGCCATGATGGGAGTAACAGAAAGCAATGCAACACCCAATCCACTTAGAAATAGTTTGTTTTGACACAGGCTTGCCCTGGGAACTCAAAGCAAAAGAAACAAACAACTGCTGAGACTGCCTGAACCCTTTAGTTCTGTCCAAATAATAACGCAACTGCCTGTGTACATCTAAAGTGTGCAAAATCTTTCCTTTATTTTGGGGATTTGCATAAAAAGTAGGCAAATGAATAGTTTGGTTTAAAGCCACACTAGAAACCACCTTAGGCATAAAGGAAGGATTAGTACGTAATGATACCCTATCCTTATGGAAAATCAAGAAAGGCTCAACTGCCATAAGGGCCTGCAATTCAGAAACCCTTCTTGCAGAGGTAATTGCCAACAAAAAAGCAGTCTTCCATGATAAATATTTCAACTCAGAAGTTGCTGCAGGCTCAAAAGGTTGTAGAGTGAGTTTCTCCAACACAAAATTGAGATCCCAAGCAGGAGTAGGAGCTCTTCGTGGGGGTCTTATATTCTTTGCCCTCTAAGAAATTGCTTGAACAAAGGATGAGAAAACAATGGTGGGTCACAATCATAGTGAGCCAAATTGCTGCAGCATGAACCTTAATAGAAGAGAAAGACAAACCTTTGTCCAGTAACTCAGTAAGATATTGAAGAGCCACACTCAAATTAGGCTCAGAAACATCAAAATCTTTGCTGCACTCCAAAATAAAAATCTTTTCCATTTATCTGCGTACACTTTCCTTGTACTAGGCCTTCTAGCTTCCAAAATCACATTCAAAACTTGTTGTGGAAGTTGAGACCCTCTATGGTTCAAAACAGAATATGCCAGGCTGTTAGGTGAAGAGAGTGAAGTTTGACATTCAGCAAATGGCTGTCCTCCTGTGACAACAGGTGTGGAATCAAGGCAAAGGCCATGGAGGCTTCCGTACCAGACTTCTCAGTAATGGGTACCAGTGCTGTCGAGGCCAATCTGGAGCTATTAAAATCATCCTTGGCTTGTCCTGTCTGACCTTTAGAAGTACCTTTGGGAGGAGAGGCAGAGGAGGAAAGGCATACACATGAAGATTGCTCCAATTGAAAGAAAGAGCATCCACTTTCCAAGCTGTGGGATGAAACCTTTTGTGCAAAACTTTGGCAGCTGATGGTTTAGTGGAGAAGCGAACAGATCTATGTCTGGAGTTCCCCATGACACTGTCAATTTCTGAAATACATGAGGATCCAATTTCCACTCGTGGGGATCCATAATTTGCCTGCTCAACACATCTGCTAAGGAGTTCTGTGCTCCTGGCAGAAACCTTGCCTGAAGATTGAGCTGTAAACTGAGAGCAGTCTCCCACAAAATCATTGCTTGCCTGCATAGAGGATAAGAATGCTCCCCTTGCTTGTTGATGTACCACATGACAGTTGTGTTGTCTGTTAGAATCAACACCTGCCCTGGAAGAAGTAAATCCTTGAAAGCTATTAATGCAAACTGGACTGCTAACATCTCCTTCAGGTTGATATGTAGATGTTGTAGTCTGGCAGGCCACTTGTCTTGTATCCACTTTCCATTTAGATGAGCTCCGCAAGCTTTGTCTGAGGCATCTGTCGTTAAAATCTGACTCGCCTCTGGCCGGGTCACAGAGAGTCCCTTGTTTAGGTGACATTCCTGAGCCCACCACAAAAATTCCTTTTGAATGCAAGGTATTATTTGAATGACAGTGTCTAGATCCTGGCAGTGCTGTGTCCATACAGTTTTGAGATACCATTGCAGCTTCCTCATATGCAGTTTGGCATTGGGAAGCACCAGAATACAAGATGCCATGAACCCTAAGGCTTGAAGGACTGTCCTTGCAGTCAGCCCGGACTGATGAGATAGCTGATGGAAGTAAAGGGATAGACTCTTTTGTTTGTCCGGGGTTAAAAGGCCATCTGGGATGCTGTATTCAGTCTCACACCCAGAAAGCACATGTCCTGAGAGGGTACTAGACTGGACTTTATTTCGTTCACAGAATACCCCAGGCATCTTAGCACTGCTATCACATATTCCAAATGATGAAGAAGCTCTTCCTTCCCTTGAGCCAGAATCAGGCAGTCGTCCAAATAAGGATAGATCTGTATTCCTTTTAGCCTGAAGAAAGCTATCACTGGAGCCAGAACTTTCGTGAACACTCTGGGCGCAGTAGATAAGCCAAAGGGCAATGCAGAGAACTGATAGTGAAAAGTCCCAGCACGAAAACGTAGATACTTCCTGCAACTTAGTCTGATAGGAACATGAAGGTAAGCCTCTTTGAGATCCAAAGTTACCATCCAATGATCTTTGCCCAGCAGAGGTAAAAGCTGCTGTAACGTCAACATTTTGAACTTGGGAATGTCCAGATAAGTGTTGAGGGTAGATAAATCTAAAATTGGTCTCCACGTGTTCCCCTTCTTTGGTACTAGGAACAGGCGAGAATAAAATCCTAGGCCCACTTCTGGCATAGGGACCGGCTGTATGGCCCCTATTTGGAGTAACAGAGAAACTTGCTTGTGAGCCTCTATTCTTTGTTGAGGAGGAACGCCTGGCATGCCTTTGAAAGGAGGCAAGGTATGGAAATAAAACCTGTAACCGTGGTGTATGATATCCAATACCCATCTGTCTTGGGTAATTAAACTCCAATTTTCTTTGAAAAGTGCCAACCTTCCTCCCAAAGGTGCTGCCAGACGAGAAGGCTCTGGCAGCTGAAAAGGTAGGTCATTGGGTCTGTTTACGAAAGGACTGACCCCTGCCCTCACCGAAGACTGTGCAGGAGAACTCCCTGTTCTAGGCCTGAAAGAGCCCTGAGCTCTGCCCCTACCACGCCTAGATCTACCCCTAGACTGGGAATCATAAGAAGGATACGCCCACCCCTTAGTAGGCCAATTTCTACTAAACTTTGGAGGCTGGACCTGCAAAAATCTTTAACAGTCTGCATAGACTTAGCCTTGTCTTCCATTTTCTTTAAAACTGCCTCAACAGGAGGACCAAACAACACGTCAGATTGTAAAGGAGCATCTAAAATCCTTGTTTTAACATGTTCAGACAAATTTTGATCCCTTAGCCAGGCGTGCTCATGAAGAACTGATCCAGTGGCAGCCACCCTAGACGAGGCCTGTACAGCATCAAAACCACATTGCAAAGAATGCTTACCCACCTGTTCAGAAACATGTACTAAATCTTGCAACTCTTTACAATCAATATCTACTGCCAGAGCATCAACCTTAGACTTCAATTGTGAAAGGAGATAGTTTTGGTATTTCAACATGTGAAACTGGCAATTCAAAGCCCTCATAGCAAGAGTGGAAGAAGTATAAACTTTCTTTCCCCATCTATCCAAGGCCCTAGCCTCTTTGTCTGCAGGAACCGGATTCTTTACAACAGAAGCCTTAACACCTTTAGGCCCCTGGCTAACAGTTTCTGGGTCCACCCTAGGACTCTTAAAAAGATACTTATGAGCTTCAGGCACCCTGTAGTACCTATCCGGCTTAACAGGAGCAGGAGGCAAAGAATCAGGATTAAGAGAAGCCTCCGAAAAAACATCTTCCACTACATCCAAAACAGGAGGTATAGCCAAAGGCCTATGCTGGGGTAAAACAAAAATTCCCTAAGCCTTTTCCTGGAATCAGAGAAGTCCTGACCTTCCCACTTAAAATGCTCCCTCATGGAATGAAGAGTTTCTGAAAATGAAAAATCCTCAGGAGGAGAAGCAGAAGGAGTAGAATCATCCACAACAGAATCAGAATAAGGAGAGTACTCCTGCAAGTCTTCAGCCGAAGACTCTGAAACATCTGAAGCCTGCTCAAAACCCCCCAGCTCAGGCTCAATCCTAGGTCTCTTATCAGGAGGGGGCATAGAACCCCTAATCAAAGTAATCAAATCTTCTGCCATTTTAAGCATATGCTTCTTGGGCACAGTTCCTGAAGAGCTAGGGGTAACACCAACTGAAGCTAAACCTGGCCTGCCCCTGGGAGGAGCCTTGAAACAGAAGGAGAGGGCCTAGCCACCCTAGGAAGAGAGGGGTATAGTAACCTGAGAAGCCCCGCAGCCTGACTTGCCTCCTGAGAGGCCACATCTTGCAATAATAAAGTCTCACCCTGGGAACACAAAGAAACCTCCGGTGGAGCCACCGGCTCCACCGACACCTCTAAAGAACCGGCGTCCACAGACGGTTCTTCTAGCCTAGGCTTAACTGCTTTGTCCTTGCGCTTCGAAGAAGCGGGCCGGAGCATCCGGCGGCATTTTATAATTGCACCGCTTTCCAAAGACTAACCTTGCACAATCCAACCTTCTCTTTATTTTTCGCTTATTAAATCTAGCTCAAGAGCGACAGCCAACAACGCCGTGCTCAGGCCCTAAGCAAGGAATACACAAAGTATGATAATCTCTATGCGGTATCTGTTTCCCACAAGAAATGCAATTATTGACTTTTTCTGACATCCGTAAATCACTGAGGCAAGAAAAACTAAAATATTCCAACGGGTACTTAGCCAACTTTGAACTCGGTCTGAAACTTCAAATCGAAAAATCTCAGAATGCCAACCGCACTTGCAATGCTGCTTCTGCATCGGACCATGCGGCAAAAAAGACTGAGGATATGACGTCGGTCATGCGCATTTGTACCCTGACGTCCTGATGTCAGTCAAATGCGCCTTGACCGATGTCAGCCTTATACTTTGATATTCGGGCCGACCGAGGACAGCGGACTACCCAAGTGTAAGGACTGCAGCAATGTGAGATGAAGAACATCTAAAGTTACCAAAGAGGGAGATGAGCAGAGTACTGAGAAATAAGGGACAGTAACTAAAGTGGTGGGAAAAATGGGGAGAGGGGAAAGAACTAGAACCAAGGCATTTGACAGACAAAGAATGATACACCTTAATCAAGTGAAAAAGGGCAAGGGCAAGATGGAGTGTAAACTTGCCTGGACAGTAAAGTAGACAAGTATAATTTTTCAAATAAATTTCAGAAAAATAGGTTCATAGGTTCATAGGTAGGTGCTAGGCTATTGGCTCAAGAGCCTAAGTAAGCCTAGCCAACAAAGTTCCCTGGTTTACGCCACCCAAAAAAGTTACTTTCCTGTGCCCCTGTCGAGCAGAGCCACAGAAGTGATCCCCAGGGTGTATTTCCTATTCCCATCCACTCATCAAGATTTTTCTTGAAGAGTGTTAATGAGGAACTTTGCTTGACATAGATGGGTAGCTTGTTCCAGAGTATGGGAAGTCTCTGGGATAGGAATCTATCCCTCCAGCATGTCCTGTTTATTGTGGTGACAAGGTTTAGGTCCCTAGAGCATGTAGCTCAGGGGGATTGGGATTTCTTAAGGTGTAGCATGTCCAACAGCTCTGGGTTTAACATAGCTTTATATGTTAGGCAGAGATCTCCTCAGAGTAGGTGATATGCTGGAGTTTTTTGAGACGGTCAGTGTAGGCCAGCTGTTTGAGGCCAGTAATCCTCTTTGTGAGGTACTTCTGTGGTCTTTCCAGCTGCTGAGATGTCTTGTGAGGTACATTACAAAAGGGGCGCTGTACTCTATATTGAGTCTGAGTGCCAAGTAGAGAGGAACAATGACCTCTTTTTTCCCAGATGAGAACCCTTTTGTGATGAGGTGTGCTACATAGAAGGATTTCCTGACTACTGGGTTGATGTGATTATCAAAGAAGAGACTACTATCCACCTGGGTCCCAAGGTCTCTTATCACACTTTCGGTGTTAAGAAGACTACCACCTATGTCGTAGCTCATGGGTACAGAGTTTTTACCAAAGTGGATGACAATGCACTTTTTGGCATTGAGCTTGAGGCTATGGCTCTGACACCAGGCATCTGTCTCAGTGAGGCCCTTCTGTAGGATGTCCACATCATTTGGCGACTTGACTATGGCTCCTAGTTTACAGCCATCTGCAAACTTCATCAGCCAGAGGCCTTCTGTGTTAGCCTGTACTACAGAGAAGTAGATACCAAACAGGAGAGGTCCCAGGACTGAACCCTGTGGTACTCCACTTGTCACTGATTTGAAGTCAGATTTGGAGTCTGCAACTTTTACAGTGTGGATTCTGTCAGTGAGCCAGTTGGGAAGCCCATCTTGTGTCGTAGGGATTTATACCTAGTTTAGTGAGTTTAGCTATAATTCCAGAATGGGGGACGGTGTCAAAAGCCTTGGCGAGGTCATGATAGGCTGTGTGAACCACCTTACCCTCATCTACGGCTTTGGTGACTGCTTCAAAGAAATCAATCAGGTTCAGAAGGCATGATCTGCCTTTCACAAACCTGAAATGGGTGGGGTCCAGAGTTTGGAGGTTACCAATGTCTTTGTTTATGAGTTCCATGGTGATACGTTCCATGGCCTTGCAGACCAGGCTCGTCAGGCTTATAGGGCAATAGTTCCCAGGATCAGTGGTGGTTCCCCCTTTGTGGAGTGGGATAACTGTTGCTGTGTGCCATTCAGTGGGCACAAAGCCTGACTTGAGACTATGATTGAACATGGTGCTTAGGTGGGGAGCCAGTTCGCTCTGAAGTTCGCGTAAAACGCAGCCTGGGATGTTATCCGGTCCCATGGATGCTGTGTTTTTGGTTTTAGAGAGTGCAGCTTTTACCTGCTTAGATGTGATTACAGTGACTCTGCATTCTTCCTGTATAGATATGGGCCCTTTAGGGGGTGAGGGGGGGTAAAGTTAGCACTGAACCTATCTGCCAGGAAATGTTGGCAATATCAATTGGTTCTGAAATTTTCTTGCCGTTGTGCTGTAACTCAGAGCAGATCTGGATATTGCCATTGAGATTCTTGACATAGCTATAGAATGCTTTGTAGTTGCTCTTGAAATCAGTGGCAATTTTGTTTTCGTAGTTAGCTTTGCAGGATCTTATAAGGAATCTCAGTTTCTTACTGAGGCTGACCAGGGAGTTCCTCCACTCATGGGATTTTACTCTCTTTTGCAACAATTTCTTCCTTCACAAATATGATAAGGACATTGCAGGAGCACTAAATGAGTTCTTCATCACAGTACCCACAAATTAAGAAGAGAAGAGTGTCAAGTTGTGAAGAAGAAATAACAGAGCTTATGAGATATGGGCATGTAGGCCACAACAGAGGGAAATGGTAGAAAAGAAAGGGCCCAAAAGAGATGCCAGGGAGAATGCTCAAATCTGCAGCATGTATACTGTGGCAGATCCAGTCACATAGATCCTTGGCCACTGGAGAAGTAATATATGACTGGAAAATGTTTTAGTCATTCCCATATACATGGAGATAGCTCACTCAAGGCAACCATGAACAGCTAACCTAAAGGTAGCAGGAATGATAATGGAAAGGATCTTAAGGCAAAGGCCTGACAGCTTTCAAAAGGGCAACCATCTTCAAGACCCAAAACAGTATGACTTCATGGACAACAAGTCCTGCAAATCAAACCTATTGCTGTTTTATGACAGGGTATCTGCAGACCTGGAGGATCAGCTGCTAGTGAATGTGGTTTGTCTGGGTTTCAGTAAGGCCATTGACTCTATGGTCAGCCATAGCAATAGTGGGGCACAATTTGGCAGAGTGAAAAAAAGTTCCATTCCCCAATATTGCACTCTTCATCTAAGGAACAAGACAGATCCATTATTCATGTTGCTTTTTAACTGTAGCAAACTGCTTGCTACATTTGTAACAAGCAGCTGCTACAGTTTATGCCATACACATAGAACTAACATTCTTCAGTTGTGTCAGCAAATACAATACTGGCATTCAGAAGTAATGCATTGAAACATTTGCTCTCTTCAAAGTATCGGACAAAAAAGGGTCCATTCCCCAAACTGGCACTACTCATGTAAGTAGACATAACAGCCAGGTCCATTTCTAAGATTCTATGCTGATAGAGTTAAAAAAAATGCTTTTGCTTTTATACTATAGTAAACTGCTTGCCACATTTATAACAAGCAGCTGTTACAGTTTATATCAACAAAAAGAAAAAAATCTCTGCTTTTAAACTGTAGGAAACTGTTTGCTACAGTTTATACCATACACATAGCTCTAAAGATCTTCAGTTGTGACTGTAAATGCAATACCAACATTTATTTATGAGTGTTGGTAATGCAGTTAAACTTTTGCTCTCCTTAAAGTGCTGTGACCTCCTTAACTGCAGGGTCCTATTGCATCCAATCAGTCCAAGTCTAAGGGTGACCCTGTTTGACCCAGTATCCCCATCAAAGACTAAATAGTAGGTTGAAAAGGCTAAGAATATGGCAGAAACATAGGAACCAAGCTGCAGAATGTCTGAGATGAAAATCTCTGAGTAAATATAATGAACTGATTAGCCAAAGCAAGGGAAGAGATGAAGGGCTGCCACAAGGATCTGTCCTGGGGCCCACTCCCTTTAATAAATTATTCTCCTGTATATCATTTGGGTATATCACAGGCTGAAACTATATAAAGATAACAAAATGGCTGAGGCTGATCGGGGAAAAAGCTTAAAAAGAAATCTACACATCTGTTACAGGTGGACAGTGATATGCTGATTAAAAATTCACTGCTATAAAACATGAGGATCTACATTTTGGACACATCTCAAAGGTCACATATGAGCTAGAGGATGCTAATCCCATCGGCAAATAAACTGAAAAAAACTGAGACTAATCCTCAGACTGACCTAGAACCATCAGGAGGGAGTACAGAGGACTACAGGGGCAACCAGTAATGTGTTGGCAGTGAAATGCAGGGCCTGCATGCCAGGGACAGAAAAGTTACACTCCCACTGTATCACATGCTTCTGAGATAGCATTAACAACACTCCATGGAGTTCTAGAGAAACTACAGACAAAAGGATGTAAATCAGTTGGAAAGAACTCATATGAAGATGTGAAGGCCACAATGCTTAACAATTAGGGGTCACAATATGAATACCAAGAATGGCTGAGGCAAGAGAAAATGGCTGACTTTTTCACAGCAGTATGAAGATTGCCTAATTGAAATCACAGAATAAATCATTAAATAGGTATTTATTTATTTACTTACTTATTTATATCTGTTTACTAGGGTCATGCACTAATCAATACTGACCAATTTCAGGTTCACCATGAGTGAAATATAAAGCATTTCACAAAGAAAAAAGGCAGAAATGTAGGCAATAACAGTAGTTCAAATTAATTACACAGAAAAACTGTAAATGTACATTCATTATGTACAATATATACATTAATTTCTAAATGGGGGTCATCCTTCATTAATTCTGTGAGAAAATAGACATGAAAAGGTGATAGGGTTAGTGTGTTAGGTGATATGCCTGTGTTGAACCAGGAGTATTTGGTTTGGATGATGACATGCTTTTTGAGTTGCAGTCTGAATTTGGAATATTTGTTGATTTCCTTAAGATTGATGAGACAGCTTGTCAAAGAGTACATGCCTCAGAGGAAAAAGCATGTGCACACAGTGCTGTAGAGTTTGGTTCTAGGGGTAATGAGTGCTGATGTGGCTTGTCAGTAGTTTCCGAGGTGGTATGAGGAGTTTTTTTCATGAAAACTAGCAGCAAGGGGAGTTAATATCTGGAGTCAGAGTAGTCTGTAGAGTTGGGATCCTAACAGTATCTTTGTTTTACAAGTACGCATTTGTCTTTTCTAGGGTGATAGACTGATACTCAGAGAGGAGTGAGGTTTATAATGAATTGGCAGATGCTGTTGAAGATTGTCTGGAGTGTAGTGGCAGTGTCTTTCTAGAAGGAGGAGGATGTGAAAATGGTTAATCCATATTTTAACTGAGACAGGAGAACTCCTTTGCTGATGGCTGCTATAACTGGTTGAGATAGAATAAGGGAGATCTTTTTGACCCAGAAGAGGCTGGAGTTTATTTTTGCTATCACACTGCCTATCTGGAAATGGAAGTTTAGTATGAAGGGCTATAAAATACAGGCACATGAACATCTGTATTAATGTCTGCTGATGACTTTCTTTGCCTCTACTCCCCAATTTGGGATAGTGCTTCTCTATAAAATAAAACCCTTGGGGCACACAAACAGAACTAAAGGGGCAAGCCTGACAAGTATGCCAAAAAATTTTTCAGCAAACATAGGAAAATAGGGACAATACTAAGCAGATGATCACAGGGATTATACAATGTCTAGCCATACACACCTTTAAGCAGACACACTTAAAAGTTCCTGCCACTATTTTTTAAGCACTTAATAGTTCATAGGTTCATAGGTAAGTACTAGGCTATCTGCCCGAAGGCATCTATAAGCCTAGCCAAAAGTGTTGGCTTTCGCTACCGCCTTAGATTAGTTCCCTGTGCCTCTGTCCAGCACAGCCATTAATTCCCTGAGCCTCTTTCCAGCAGAGCCACTGCAGTGATCCCCAGGGTAAATTTTCTGCTTCCCATCCACTCGTCAAGGTTTCTCTTGAAGAATATTAGTGAGGGCTTCTGCCTAATGTAGACTGGAATCCTGTTCCAAAGCATGGGGGAGTCTCTGGGACAGGAATCTATCCCTCCAGCATGTCCTATTTATCATTGTGGTGAGGTTTAGATCCCTAGAGTGTGTGGCTCTCGGGGATTTGGTTTTTTTAGGTGGAACATGTCCATCAATTTTGGGTTGGACGTGGCCTTGTATGTCAGGCAGAGATCACCTCTGAGTAAGCAGTATGCAACCGAGTACAGCTGGAGTTTCTTCAGTCGAGCTTCATAGGGCATCTGTTTGAGGCCAGTAATCCGGTGAGGTACATCTGTGGTATTTCCAGCTGTTGCAAGTGTCTTGTAAGTTACATCTCAAATGGGGTGTTGTACTCTATGATGGGTCTGATGAGTGATGAGTAGAGAGGCACAATAACCTCTTTTGTTCTAGATGCGAACCCTTTTGGGATTAGGTGGGCCACATAGAAGGATTCTCTAACTACCTTGGCAATATGATTATCAAAATAGAGATTACTATCTACTTGGGTCCCCAGATCCCTTATTACATTTTCTGTATTTAGGGGATAACCACATATGTGGTAGTTCGTGGGTACTTTGTTTTTTCCAAAGGGGATGACTATGCACTTTTTGGTATTAAGCTTGAGGCCATGATTTTGACACCAGGTATCCATCTCAGTGAGACCCTTCTGGAGGATGTCTGTATTAGCCGGAGAGTCAATTATGGCCCCCAGTTTGCAGTCATCTGCGAACTTGGTCAGCCATAGTCCTCCTGTGTTTGCCTGTACCTCTTAGAAATATATACCGAACAGGAGGGGTCCTAGGATTGAGCCCTGGGGGACGCCACTTGTAACCGGTTTAGAGTCGGACCCAGAGCCTGCAACTCTCAATGTGTAGGTTCTATCCATGAGCCAACTGGCAACCCATCTCATGACATAGGGATTTATGTTTAGGCTGGTGAGCTTGTCTATAATACCAGAATGGGGAATGGTGTCAAAAGCCTTTGTGAGGTCTAGGTAGGCTGTGTGGACCTCCTTTCCCTCATCTAAAGCCTTGGTAACTTTCTCAAAGAAGTTCACCAGGTTTAGGAGGCATGATTTGCCCTTAACAAAGCCAAACTGGGTAGGGTCCAATGTTTGGAGGTTCCCGGTGTCTCTGTTAATGAGTTCCATGATGATGCGCTCCATAGCCTTGCAGACCAGACTAGTCAAGCTTATAGGGTGATAGTTCCCGGAGTCCGTTGTGGCTCCACCTTTGTAGAGTGGGATAACTGTTGCTGTGTGCCACTCTATGGGTACACAGCCTGTAGAGAGGTTGAGTTTGAACAGTGTGTTTAGGTGAGGGGTTAGTTCATTTTGGAGCTCATGTAAGAGACAGCCTGGGACACCGTCCGGTCCCACTGAAGCTGTGTTTTTGGCTTTGGATAGGACTGTTTTAACCTGTGTGTCGGTGATTGCTGGGGCTCTACATTTTTCTGGTATGGTTATGGGCCCTTTAGGGGGTGAGAGGGGGGTGAAGTTTGCACTAAACCTGTCTGCCAGAATGTTGGCAATATCAATTGGTTCAGTGTATTTTGTGCCATTCTGCACTAACAGAGCAGATCTGAGAGTTTCCACTTAGATTTTGACATAGCTAAAGAACACTCTGTGGTTATCTTTGGAGTCCTTAGCAATTTTTCTTTCCAAGCTAGCCTTGGATGATTTTATGAGGGATCATAATTTCTTGCTGATACTGATCAGGGATGTCTTTCTTTCTAGGGATTTTACTCATTTCTGTACTAGTTTCCTCCTTCTATTGTACAGCTTGTTTATGGCAGGGGTCCACCAGACTGGTTTCCTTTTCTTGGAGGAGAGAGTCTTGGTTTTGCTTGGGATAGCACAATCCATGCATTCTTGCAGGTGCTCATATAGTGCCTCTGTAAGGGATTCAGCAGCTTGGACAGCATTGTCCTTTAGCATGGGGGCTGTGAACCTTTCCACCTCAGTCTTAAGTAATGTGAAGTTTGCTTTTGAAAAGTTTTTCACAGTGGTTTCCTTGATTGGCAGTGGGAGTGGAATGTGGATATCCAGAGTGATCTAATCAGTGAGGGGCTGACCTCCAGTGTGGAACACTGGTCGCCCATGTTGGTGATGACCAGGTCCAATATGTTGTCACCTCTGGTGGGGGTACTGACCAGTTGATCCAGGGCATTCAAGTTTATAAATTCTAGGAAGCGTTGGGCAAGGGAGTTAGTACTTGAGTAGTTCTCCCAATTAATGTTTGGGTAACTGAAATCACCCAATATTAGGGCATTTGGTAGGACCTTCATATTTTCCATTGTCTCCAGAAAAGCAGAATGGGGATCCTGGGTCATGGTGAATGATCTGTAGCAAGCTACAATTAGAACTGCAGTTTGGTCCATTGGTAGTTGCACATGGATGATCTCTGATGCATTGTGCTGCACCAGTAACCTAGAGATGTGGGTATCCTTGATGAATATGGATACACCCCCACCTTTTGTGTTTTGGTCTGGGTTCTGTGGCCGAAAAGTATGGTATGAGTTATAGCCTGGTAGTGCTGGGGTGCTCTCTGCAGCCTTAAACAGGTTTCTGTTACTGCACAGATATCGATGTTCTCCATACTGAGGAGTACCTCAAGTGCATGCATTTTGAGGTTGAGACTTCTGGCATTCAGTAGCATTATCCTCAGTTTTTGGTTATTTGTGCTATTTACGGTGGTGGGTTTGTCTTTTGAGCCTTGCCTAAAAAAGGCACTATGGGGGTGGCAAAAGCCTTGGCCATTATTCGAAAGCCTAAGGGTGACAGGTGCAAGCCATCTCTTGCGAAGCAACATGGCTTGTTGAGCATGTCATCCCAGGCAGACAGATACTGGATCCCCTTTGAATGACACCAGAAACTTAGCCAATTGTTGAAATTGATAATTTTTTCTTTATACTGTGGCATCATATTTGATGAGAGTAGGATGCTACTCAGGGTCAGGGTCATACTGGCCTGGGCTATGTGATCAGAGAGCTCTTCCATGTCTTTTTTCATGTATTCCATGGAGGTACGGCTCAGGTCATTCACACCAACATGGACAATGACAGAGTCATATCTGTACTTGTTCTGGAGTGACCTGAGTGCTTGTGTTATGTGGCAGATCCTGGCACCCGACAGGCAGCTAACTGTAACCTTCTCCTTGTCCAGCCTAGTTAGTGGGACATCAGTGTGCCTGACTATAGAGTCACCTATTACTAGTGTGTTTGGTATGTTATTTTTCCTTAAGGGCTGTGATTGTGTGGCACACTGATTATGTGAAGTATGTGTTTCATGGTTTGTGATGGGGTGCGGAGGTTGCTTGGATGTCTCCTTTGGAGGTCTCTGTTGCTTTTGCAGATTTTTATTTAGAGCCTCCGAGTATGTTTTCATGTATTTATGTGTGTTATTTGCCAGTGCTGGTTTAGTAGGTCTATGTGAGACTGGTAGTGTGTTGCAAGTATTTCCCTTCTCCTCTTGACTGTCAGTTCCAGTCTTAGGTTGAGAGAGATTTGCCTCCAGTTTGGCTGTATAACTGCATCTCTCACATATATTAGTGTTTGGTGGTAGGAGGAGAGGGCTGTCTGCGTACATGAGGCAGTTGTAACATTGCCTTAAAATTCCCAGATTCACCAGTTGGACTGGAGAGTACACCTGAAACTGCTCTTTGGACATGCCTGAATAGGGAAAGTGAGCTGTTTTACTGATTGCCTGATAGGGACGAATAGAGAGCCTTGTCCTTCTGGACAGTATGGGGGGGGGTCTAGTGCTAGGGTTAATTTGTGCTTGCTATGAGTTTTGAGCAAATGATGGGCTGTGAAATGAATGGTTTGAGTGCTTAAGTTGAAAGTTTGTCTAGTTCCTAAGGAAAAATTAAAGAGTAGACTTCTTGGAGCCTGGAATAGTTAAACCCTAGCTAACCGGTGCTGCCCAGCACGCAAAACTGCGTAAATGCGATTTTTATAGCAGGGAAATGAAAGAGATAGTAATTAACCCAAAATGGCCAATAAACTACTAACTTCCTGGCTGAAACCACTCCTCCAGGGAAAGATAGGCTGCTCAAAGCTCCTCTCTCTCACAGGTGAACAGAGAAACTGCTTTCTATCCAAGCAAGGTATGGGCAGCATAGAAACTTGTAACACAGCCCTGAATTCAGCAATAACCTGAAAACTGGACTATACTAGTTCAGAAAGGTGGAAAACAAGTATATTTTTTTGGTTGTTTTTGTTTTTTTTCATAAAATAAACAGATACAATAAAAAACCCTTTAAATGAACAGAAATGGCTATCACACTTTAGTGTGTAGCCTACAACAGTTAATAAACACAAAAATGACGTAGTTCAAGTGCAGGCAGCAAATAAGTAAAATATGTAGCAGAAACAAGCTTTTTAAATCAGCATTTTAGGCGGACTTAGTTAAAGACAGCAAGAAAATGCAGAAAAATGATACTTAATCACTCCAAAGTCTCTCTTTTGTCTCTTTCCAGCTGTAGAACTCTGCAGGACACCTGGCAGGCACTTGCTGAGCTGAATACAAGCACAACAAAATGTGCAAATGCGTTTTTTATAGCAGGGAAATGAAAGAGATAGAAATTAGCTCAAAATGGCCAGTAAACTACTAACTTCTGGGCTACAGCAAACAAGGCACACAAATTTCAGAAAGAAACAGTTCAAATAAGCAGGCACAATAAGCCTTACCCAGAAATTCCCAGCTCAGAAGGGCAGAATCTAGCCTCTCCTCCCACAAGAGTGCAGGCCACAAACCTTCTTAATGCAAAATAACTGTCCTGAAGCCCAAGTGCTTAAACCAGAACTAATGAGCTTTTAGAATAACAGACACTGAGCCTTTAATCAGCAATTCCCAACTTAGAAGGATGTAAGCTACCTGTCCTGCCACAACAATGCAGTTCACAAACCTTCTTAATGTAAAACAACTGGTCTGAAGCCCAAGTGCTTAAACCAAAAGGCTTAGAATAAGTTACAGTTTAATCAGGTTATTACCAAGCAGTAACAACTGCAGCAGAATAATACAATTGAGTACTTTTAAGAAGAAGCACAAGCAAAATAAGGTAATAATGTGGGAAGAAACACAATTACAGTAAAAGCAGATGAATGAAGTGCAATTTTTTTTTATAACAATAGAAAACGAGCAAACTGATTTAAACAAATTACCCAATTAACTAGTAAAAAAACTCAAAACTGAGGCCTGTTCCAGCAGTCTTCAATCAGACAAGTTCTAACCGCACACTCCTGCCACTAGGGTGCAGGGGAACCTTCCCCAAAAAAGATGACCTGGATTAGTGCTCAAGTTATACAAGCAAAGCTAGATTCAGCAGGCCTGAATCTAGTCTATGCTACAGCAGACAAGGCACACCAATATCAGAAAAACAGTTCAAATAAGCAGGCACAGTAAGCCTTTAACCAGAAATTCCCAGCTCAGAAGGGCAGAATCTAGCCTCTCCTCCCACAAGAGTGCAGACCACAAACCTTCTTAATGTAAAATAACTGGCTTGGAGCTCAAGTGCTTAAAACAGAACTAATGCACGTTTAGAATAACAGACACTGAGCCTTCAATCAGCAATTCCCAACTTAGAAGGATTTTAAACTACCTGTCCTGTCACAACAGTGCAGACCACAAACCTTCTTAATGTAAAACAACTGGTTTGAAGCCCAAGTGCTTTAACCTAAAGACTTAGAATAACAGTTACAATTTAATCAGGCTGCTACCAAGCAGTAATAAATGCAGCAGAATAAACACAATTGAGTACTTTTAAGAAGAGGCAAAAGCAAAATAAGGTAATAAAGTAGGAAGAAACACAAATACAGTAAAAGCAGACAAAGTGCAAATTTGTTTTTTTTATATATATATATATATATATATATATATATATATATATATATATAAATATAAAACAATAGAAAATGAGCAAACTGATTTAAACAAATTACACAATTAACCAAAAAAGAACTGCGGTGGTGGTGCTGTGGTAGCATTGTCGCCTCACAGTTAGATGTTGCCCATTCGATTCTCAGTTAGAGCGTCTTCTGAGTGGTGACATGCGTGAATGGACGTTCCTTCGTTGAAGGTTGTGCGTTAGGCCCGGCAAGCCAGCACGTAAAAATCTACTGCCAATCATTAGCGGACCAGAGTTCCACTGTGGCGACCCCTAACCGGGAAAATCCGAAAGACACAACAACCCAATCAACCAGTAAAAAAACTCAGAACTGAGCCCTGTTCCAGCAGCCTTCAATTAGACAAGTGCAGGGCCTAAGTGGGTATGCCTGCTCAAATGTTCTCTCTGTATTAGGCAGGATGAGATAATGAGACTAGACTAGGATAGAGCTGGGATAGAGCTGAACAGATGGGAATGGTTGGAGTGTCTGAAATCAAAATATGATCTCACTGTACTAGGTTGAGTGAGCAAATGAGATGGGCCTAGGAGGAGTGTTCAAACACAAATTTACAGGAGGGGGCGGTCAATTCCAAAGCCACCAAGATTAACACCACAACAAGAACAGGGAGGGTGGGTGGAAAAACTAACTGCAGACAGAGAGAGACAGAGTCACAATTTTCAGTGAAACAAATAAATAAGCAGATAAGTGCAGTACTATTTTTAACACAATGTTCAATGAAACAATAAAACAGAAAAAAATAAAATGCAGTACTATCTTATAACACTCCAAGTTTTGTACTTAGCTTGTAATCAAGTTGATGTAGGTATGTAAAAGCTAACCAAACAGCTCAAGTATGCAGCTATTCAGCAGAAATAATTTCAGAGATAAGGGACTAAGACTTTAAGGCACAGAGAAACCCTCTAGGCTAAGACTTCTACACCGAATATCAATTAAGTGAGAAGACTAAACCCACGAACTGCAGACAGAGATAACGCTCACAATTTTCAGTGAAACAAATAAATAAGCAGATAAATGCAGTACTATTTTTAACACAATATTCAATGAACCAATAAAACAGAAAAAATAAAATGCAGTACTATCTTATGACACTGCAAGTTTGTACTTATCTCAGCTTGTAGTAAAGTTGATGTAAGTATGTAAATGCTAACCAAACAGCTCAAGTATGCTCACTTTCGAAGTCAAGCAGGACTGTGCATAATAACGCCAGTGTAAATTTGTGTCTATCCATCCAGTCATTAAGACTTGCCTTTAAAGTAGTCAAAAGACATGCATGTGTCAGTACGGACTCATTTCAGCCATGACTCTGGGCACAAATGCAAAGGAAAGTGCAATATGTATTGACACTTTAGAGCAGCCAGTCAACTAGCATGTCTTCAGAAAGTGAGATGAAACTGGAGTACTCATAAAAAATCCAGTATGACACTGGAAGAACATGCATACTCTGCATAGACAATGTTTAGATATCAGGACTGAACCATGGATCCTGGGAGTATAAGACATATAAACAGTGATCCACCATGCTGCCCACAATTAGGTGCTAAACCATGGAGTGAGTATATACATTTGAGAGGCTTGTGAAGTCAAAGCTTCTCACAAGGGAATGTTGCGTGATCGTTTGATCCAACAGAATTTATTACAGTTTCTGGGGGTGGGTATTTTTAGTATTTAGGTCTTATTTGTGAAAATAAAATGTCTGTGTTTTTGTGTCAACAAAATGAGTTTGGCAAACTGGGCCTTAGCAACTCCTTCAGGCTTTTTCGAAAGCAGCTTTACAGGTCCACCACTCAGGCTAACTTACACGTCAAAGTTTGTTTACTTATAGGTATGTAAAAACCAACCCTTTCCATGCAGCCGTGTCATCGTTTAAGGTTTCTAGTCGCACTTGGATCTAGCATAGCAATAAGACAGTTTGGAGGAAGACTAGTGAATATTACTGGCAAAGAAACTGCTAAGAGATACATCTGTTGGAATTTTAATTTGCATATCCATTTATACACACCTCCAGAAGATGGACTTACTGCAGTAATCATCTACAAAGATCACTACTGTATTTTAAATACTCATACAGAATACAGGTAACTCTGCTTTATCATTATGCTTCAGAAAGTACTGATACAACGGAATATTGTTTCTGTTGTCACTTAAAAATGTATACAACATAAAGTACGCATTGTGTATTTTAATACAAACCCCCAGAAGTATAAAACTAATCATAGCAAGGACTTAGCAATTATATATTCTAATAAATGTATTAAGGATGTACTATTACATGGGTTTATTACATACTTCTCAACCTCTTACAGCAAGAAGTCTGGACAAAGCCATAAATATTGGAGGGGGGGGCAAAAATCGGAATATTTTTTAAATATTGCTCTTACAAACTTTGAAAGTTGACAGAATAATAGGCTTTGTGTCAGCATGAATCTTCAGAAGGGTATGAAGTCAGAAACTCAAATGTCTATCATTATTTTTTTACTTTTATTTTTAATGAATTGCCGGTGATTTACCAGAAAACCAAAATTTTATGAAAAATCAACCAAAATATGAGGCAAAAACCTTGACATTTGTGAAAATCTGTACATTTGAGAGGTGTTATTTATTATACTTAAAAATGGATCTGTCACTTTTGTTGTTTAAAAAAGCTTAAATTAGTATTTATGGAGATTAACATCATGTGTAATTTCTTCAATAAGTGAAATATCTCAGTTTTATCTTCCTTTTTCCCCTATATCTTGTGAGATCAGTATCACTGCTGTTTCATCCACTATACCACAGACCATACACACAGAAAAGGTGGTGCAAGCTGTTTTTTTATAATCCACACCTGGTGGAATTGTAAACCACTAAAACCATGCAAATAGAATATATGAACATTTTGGTGCTGCCAGTAGCGTTGTCGCCTCACAGTAAGACGCTGTCCGGTTCGATTCTCAGCTAGAGCGTCTTCTGCGTCGAGACATGCATGAATGGGCGTACCTTCGTTGAAGGTTGTGCGTCAGGGCTGGCAACTCGGCTCGTAAAAATCTATCTGCCAATCATTAGCGGACCAGAGTTCTGCTGTGGTGACCTCTAACCAGGAAAAGCCGAAAGACACAACAAGGTACACTTTTATGCTCATTTAAGTAAAAAACATACTATGACAACAGCTAAACTGTGTTGAGTGGGTGTCCAACTTAATGTTAGTGTTCATTCCCTATGGGAGTGGCTTATTTTCATCTGAAGAGAGTCAGTGTCCCATGACAACCAAAAGTGTATTACTCTTTGACTGGGGGTGGGTTGGTGGATGAATTTTGGATGTACTGCTGAAAACTAGATAACTAGTTGCTATACTAGTATGTAGAGGAAAAGTGAAACATCGAGAAAGCCTACCACTATCTGGGAAGATTAGCAGTGTCCATGAAGATAAGAAACAGAGAGGGTTTGAACCTCAGATTCTGAGAAGTGAGGCAAGGCATTAACTACATTCTCAGTAGCTCAACAGGTAGCACACTCGTTTTTGGTACAGAAGGCTGTGGATTCTATTCCTATACCAATTAGTTGAACTGGTTTTCCAACACTGCAGTGCAGCATGGGGGGGGGGGGGCATGCTGCACTCCTGAGTGTGCCATCTTTTGGATGGGATTTTAAACTGAGGCCCCATCTGCCTGAGTTGGCGGTAGGTCAGGTGGATGTAAATGATTCCACAGCATTTCTCAAGAAGAACAGGGAAGTTCCTCAGTGCCCTGTCCAAATTTCTTATAGTCAGCATGACTACCACCTCAGGTCTCCCTTGAAAACTGGGAAAATTACTCATGTACCAACACACTTGCTCAACGTTTTCTGGAATTCATTAATTCCAGTGACCTAGACCAACTTATTCTTACCCCTACCAGGGGTAGAAACATCCTTGACCTGGTCATTACTAACATGGGCAACCGTTGCTCTACATCAGTAATCAACTCCTTCCTGGTCAGACCTAACCACAAGCTAATCACTATGGATATCCATATCCCACCCTCACCCCCCCCCCAAAAGAAACCACTGTAAAGAAAACTTATCCAAAGCCAGTTTTGGACTTCTGAAAACAGAGGTGGCTAACTTCACAACACCCATGCAAATGGAAAATAGGCGCTTGACTGAATCATACACCAACACACTGTATGAGCACATACACAAGTGCATGGAACGGGCCATACCAGACAGAACCAAGATGCTCTCCTCCAAAAAAGGAAGCCAATCTGGTGGTCCCACATCATAAACAAACTCTACAACAGAAGGAAAAAACTGTTGCAGAAAAGGGTAAAGTCCCAAGACTGGAAAAACTCCCTTGTCAGCCTCAGGAAAAAAACTGAAAGTCATCATCAAATCCTCTAAAGCTAGCTATGAAAACAAAATTGCTGCAGATTCTAAAGACAACCACAAGGCATTCTATAGCTATGTCATGACTCTACATGGCAATACTCAGATCTGCTCTGAGTTACAGCACAATGGCAATACATATACAGAACCAACTGATATTGGCAACATATTGGCCGACAGGTTCAGTGCAAACCTTACCCCCCTTTCACCCCTAAAGGGCCTATCACAATACCTGAGGGATGCCAAGTCCCTATTATCATGGCTACACAGGTAAAAATCACACCATCCAAAGTCAAGAATACAGCTACCATGGGACCTGATAATATCCCTGGCTGTGTTCTACATGAATTACAACGTGAACTGGCACCACACCAGAGTACCCTGTTCAATCACAGCCTCATTTCAGGCTTTGTTCCTACTGAATGATGCACTGTTATGGTCATCCCACTCCACAAAGGGGAGAGACTACAGACCCTGGGAACAACTGCCCCATTAGCCTGACGAGTCTGATATGTAAGGCTATGGACCGCATCATCATGGACCCTATAAATAAGGACATAGGGAATCTCCAAACTCTGGACCCCATGCAGTTTAGATTTGTGAAAGATGATCATGCCTGCTCAACCTGATAGGCTTCTTTGAGTCTGCCACCAGAGCTGTGGATGAGGGCAAGGTAGTTCACACAGCCTACCTAGATCTTGCCAAGGCCTTCAACACCATCCCTCACTCAGGAAACATAGACAGACTCACTAAACTAGGCATAAACCCCTATGTCATGAGAGGGGTTGCCAACTGGCTCACTGAGAGAACCCACGCTGTGAAAGTAGCGGACTCCAAATCTGACTACTGACCATTTACAAGTGGTGTCCCACAGGGATCTGTCCTAGGTCCTCTCCTGTTTGGCATCTACTTCTTTGAAGTTCAAGCCAACACAAAGGGACTCTGGCTGACCAAGTTCACAGATGATTGCAAACTGGGGGCCATTATTGATTCTCCAACTGATGTATACATTCTACAAAAAGGCCTCAATGACACCAGTGACTGGTGCCAGAACCATGGCCTTAAGCTCAATGCCAAAAAGTGCATTGTCATTCCCTTTGGGAAATATTTGGTGCCCATGAGCTACCACATAGGTGGTAGTCCACTAAACACCAAAGGTGTGATAAGAGACCTGGGGACACAGGTTGACCGCAGCCTCTCCTTTGATAACCACATTGCCACTGTAGTCAGAAAGTCCTTCTGTGTGGCACATCTCATTACAAGAAGTTTCTCATCAAGGAAAAAAGAGGTCATAATCCCTCTCTACTCGTCCCTCAGACTATTATAGAATACAACACCTCATTTGGTATGTACCTCACTAGACATCTACAACAACTGGAAAGGCCACAAAAATACCTCACTAATAGGATCTTAGGCCTTAGACACATGCCCTATACGGACAGACTCAAAAACCTCCAGCTATACTCTGTCTCTTATCACCTACTTAGGGATAATCCCTGCTTGACCTACAAAGCCATGTCTGACCCAGAGCTGCTAAATATGCTACACCTAAAGAAATCCCAATCCCTCAGTGCCACACGCTTCAGGGACCTAAACCTCATTACCACAATAAACAGAACATGCTGGAGGGACAGGTTCCTAACCCAAAGACTTCCCATACTCTGGAACAAAGTTCCCATTCACGTCAATCAGAGCACTTCACTGGCCCTCTTTAAGAGAAATCTTGACAAGCGGATGGGCAATAGGAAGTTCACCCTGAGGATCACTTCAGTGGCCTTGTTTGACAGGGGCACTAGGAACTAACTTTGGGAGGCATGATGCCAGGGAATCTTCTTGGGCTAGGCTTATATAGGCTCCAGGGCCATTAGCCTAGTACACACCTATGAACCTATGAAAAGGCTATTGTCCTCATCAGACTAACCCAGGCAATAAAGATTTGTTCTTTTTGTTTTAAAAGGTAAAGGATTGTACTTTCCAAGGAGAGCAGGTAAGTCTGCCACTAGAAGACTATAATTAACCCATTGGAAATTGCTGAAAAATGATGGATGTTCTGCTAATGAATCTACTTAGCAAGGTAAATATTCTCCTACGGGGAACGATGATGCCATCATATACATGTAGATAAACAGTGAAGTTAACTATGTCTTAGAATAAAGTTTTAACTAATCAAACCCTGTTTTGCTTTAATGAAATAACATGACAGTCATCAATTGAATCAGAGAAAAAAGTTAGTTGTTTTCCCTCTAACTTGACCATGTGCTTTATTAACTACTCAGAAAGGAATGTTGTATACAAACAACTGGATCTCAGCGTAAGTTTTCTGCTCTAAGATTAATTCCATATCTGAAAGAGAGGACAGGGAAAAACACATTTTTTCCACACATCCCCCCTGAATCACAACATGATGGCACCGGCAAAGCTGTTCAGAATCTTGTTTTCATTCCAGCTGTTTATGGCGACTCCTTTATGAAAGACAAAACAAGCTGTAAACTAGACCAAATCTTCCCTCCCCCACCACAGCCTTGAGGCATTCTTCCAATGCTGCTGTCAAATTGCTTGCATCTGAATCAGTAAAAGAATAAACCTTCAGGCATATCTTTTCCATCATATTTACTGGAGATTCCATGCAAGCAAAATATGTCTGATACTTTGTTTTGAATGTCTGTTATTACAGAAATAAAGATAGAACCACATCTATCAGCTTGTTTTGAAACTCTTCTGTAAGAGGAAAGTTTCAGCTACTCCCCTTCTTGCAACTTGGAATTTATGTTGCGATGAGATACAGATATACAGATGGCTGTTAAGGTAGAAGAATTTTTTAAGTAAAAAATGTGGCCAGTACAATAAATATTTGGTGGATATTTGGCTCTTTCTTACAGATCCACCTGAAAAACACCATAAAATATAGCTATCAGTGAGTTCCCATTTCTTCAGCTTCCTTCATGATCAGGTATAATTTTTGCAACGTAGGTCCTGTATGTCACGTAACATTACTTTATTTTTCAAAGTTATAAAGGCCAGCCCAAAATTATGCTTCTGAACCAGGTCTGATGTTAGAAAAGATGTTGTGTAGTAGCTGTTGTTGTTGTTGTTGTGTGTTTTGGCTTTTCCCCATTTAGGGGTCGCCACAGCGGAACTCCGGTCCGCTAATGATTGGCAGTAGATTTTTACGTGCTGGCTTGCCGGGCCTAATGCACAACCTTCAACGAAGGAACGCCACGCATGTCACCACACAGAAGACGCTCCAACTGAGAATCGAACTAACGTGACTAAATCCCTCCATCCATAACTACCTTTCTCCCATTTCTTGAACATGGGATCAGGGTGTCACATCAACAGTGACCATCATCTAGAGCCAATGTACACAACACAGGCCGGTTAACTCATTCATAGTTGTTCTTCCATACCTCACACATGCAAACACTCACACCAATGGCCAGCTTAGAGTATCCAGTCCACCTCTGGAATGTGGTAGGAAACCAAGCACCCAGAGAAAACCCACGTGAACACAAGGAGGACATGCAGATTCCACACAGAAGGTAACCTAGCTGAAAATAGAACTGGGGAATATCTTGCTGTGAGGAGACAACACTGTCCTCTGTTCTTGTTCTTCTTTGGCTTTTCCCAGTTAAGGGGTCGCCACAGCAGAACTCCAGTCCATTAATGATTGGCAGTAGTTTTTTTTTTTTTTTTTTACAGTGCCGAGGTGCCAGCTTGATGCCCAACCTTCAACAAAGGCACACCCATTTACGCATGTCTTTCGAACACCACTCGATCACGGGGAGGACATGCAGAATCCACACAGAAGGCGCTCCAGCCGAGAATCGAACGGGAGAACCTCTTGCTGTGAGGCGACAGCGCTACCGCTGCATCACCGTGGCTTCACAATACTATCATCTGTACCACTGCTTAACGCTTAATAAAAATAGACATTCTCTCTGATTTACAGAAAATTAAAATAAAAAACTCTGAAACTGAATTCCGAAATTATTTTGAAAGCTGTGCATTGTCAGTATATGCAAGAGTTTAGAGATATGAGCAGATAATAAACTTACTATGGTATGTCACATATGAGAGAAGTTCTTTACAGCACAATGTGCACATAAATCCCTATGTTCTTCTTTCGGCTTTTCCCGGTTAGGGGTCATCACAGTGGAACTCTGGTCCGCTAATGACTGGCAGTAGATTTTTTACAGGTGTCAGCTCGACGCCCAACCTTCAACGAAGGCACTTCCATTCTACGCATGTCTTTTGAATGCCACTCGACCTCTGGGAGGACAAGCAGACTCCACAAAGAAGGTGCTCCAGCCAAGAATCGAACTGGAGAACCTCTTGCTGTGAGGCAACAATGCTACCACTGCACCACCGCGGCTTACCGTGCACATAAATCCCTATACTTCACTTAATCACTGACATGCCTGAATTAGGCACATATGCCCAATGTTTTTTTCCCTCAGAAAGAAACAATCCACAGGCATCCTTGTTTAATGATTTAAGAACATCATAATGGAAAAACTGCAAGGGCCGCTGTGGTGCAGTAGTTAGCATTGCCGCCTCACAGCAAGAGGTTCTCCCATTCAATTCTCGGCTGGAGTGCCTTCTGTGTGGAGTCTGCATGTCCTCCCTGTGGTTGAGTGATGTTAAAAGACATGCAGGTAGGTGCGTGAGTGAATGGGTGCACCTTCTTAGAAGGTTGGGCATCGGGCTGGCAACTCGGCACCATAAAAATCCACTGCCAATCATTAGCGGACCAGAGTTCCGCTGTGGCGAACCCTAACCAAGAAAAGCCAAAATACTTTTTTTTTAATAATGGAAAAACTGCAGAACAAAATAACCATGATCAAATACAAATCGATGGATGCACTGTTGTACTTAAACAACACAACATGATGAAGAATAAAGAAAACAAATGTGTACTTCCTGGAATAGAAAGAAATGCCATATAGATGAGCTACATCCAAGAACCTTAAGAGCATGAGGACAGAGAATATTTTTTTTTCATGGAGTTCAAATAGAGGAAAGAGAAGAAAGGTATGTAAATATGTCTTTTACAGAGAGAGAAGTGAGCTGAATATTCACTGGGAAGAGTGCACAAGTAGGGAGAATAAAATTAAATGTTCTTGCTATTAATATCTACAACCACAAGGATTTCTATTTCAAAGCAGATTCTAGTCTCCGCTAAAGATTATGCATAAGAAAACGCCATAACATTCCTGTCCTAATAATGGACCTGAAAGTACTGTGGACCAGATCAGCACAGTGGCAGAAGTAATGCTAAAAATATTCCTTATCGTTGATATAGTTCAAAAAGAATATCAAGTTACAGAGGCTCACAGAGGAAATGTGTATGAATATACCACCCCCCATGGATGGGAGATTTCACCACCCAAATGACTACAGGCAACAATCCAGCAGAAGATGGTACTGGAACAAGAGGACTGCATAAACATGTTTTTCTGCCTTGGCTTACATGTGTCTGTACCACCATCCCAGGAAGCAGTGTCAAAAAACATCCACTGACATACAGGATGGTTCAGACGTTCCTGAATCGAACTTATAGAACACCTTGGCTGAGACTGAGTAACTCATATTCTAACTATGGTGGGAGGCACTATTTGGTCTTGAAAGTACAGCCCAAGTCAAAACTATTGGTCTTTCCACTACACACTATACATAAAAATATGAGTTATCTATGAATTTTACATTATATATTGTTAGTGCACAATGGCATCATTTGAAGAATACACGTGTTAACGTTTTTTTAAATGTTACTATGTAATGCATACTATATGATACTACTTTCTGTACCAATGCAAGTGAATAGGGTGAACTTAATGCACTGCATTTGTGCTCACCTCTCAATGCATTAACATATTCACAGCACATCAGATCTGTACAGTTTCTGCCACTATCATCACGACATCAAAACAGAAAAAAAGAAGCTAATTTTAACATTCAGGCTGTCAGCATTTTAAAGGAAAACTAAATAAACTATTTTTGTATTTTATTAGTCAAACAATTAGTGATTTTATTTGAAGGGATAAACAAGTGGAAAATGAATGTATGGTTTAAATGGATGTTTTATATTTTAAACAGTCTCATAGCTACAATGAGCCATGTTTCACTTTGACTACCAAAATCATTCCTATGTGATTCCACGTCTTACCTCCCACTTGGAGTACAATGGACTTCATTGGGAGGTAAAACTTTCCCAGTCTATGATTTGGCACTCCATGCCAGGGTGTGTGTGCAAGCATATACTTATGCAATAATTTTTTTAATAATATAATACAGTGTCAAAATAGCAAGATATAAAAATGTGGGCAGATGACTGTTAGATGTTGTTCTATCCTAACAGAAGTCACAGTTGTCATACTTGTTTTGCCTTTTTATTGTGTTATGTTTTTATTGGGCAGCTCAAAAATATATGTATTCCTATGATAATAAGCTAGGTAATAAGCTGAATCATTATGAACATTTTCAGCTATGATCCAGACTGTACAAAATAAGCAGAAAATATAGAGACACAAGAACAAAACACTATAAAGACAGTACAGAGACAGAGCATCTAAACCCTAAAACTATACAACATTAGAATCAAAGCAAAATAAATACTTGAAAAAATCAACTAGTTCTACTTAATCATGCAATATCAAATGCAGCAGCGAATGTCATTGCAGAGTTTAATAACACTGATGAAAAAATCCTTTGTAGTATTATAATGACTCTGGTTATAGAGAGAATAATGAAATGGTATAAGAACAAAGCATTCTGGCATAGTATGGGAGAAAAGGAATACATAAAACTTGGACCGAACCACAAAAGGAGGGGGAGTATCAATATTCGTCAAAGATACCCACACCTCCAGGTTGGTGGCACAGCATGAAGCATCAGAGACTATGCAACTAACAGTGGGTAGAACTGCCTTCCAGTTTATAGCCTGCTACAGACCACCCTCCCAAACCCAGGAACCCCACTCGGCCTTCCTGAGAACACTGGAAAATATGAAGGTCTCTCCAAACACCATTATATTGGGTGACTTCAACTACCCAAACATAGACTGGGAACATTACTCTAGCTCCAACACCCTAGCCCAAAGGTTCCTAGAATTTATAAACTCAAATGCTATGGAACAACTTGTTACTACTCCCATAAGAGGGAAAACATACTGGACCTGATCATCACCAACATGGGGACTCTATGCTCCAGACCAGAAGTGTATCCCTCACTGGTAAGATCAGACCATAAACTAATCTCACTGGATATTCACATCCCGACCCCACCCCCTGCCCAGAAAACCACAGTGAAAAACTTCTCTAAAGCAAATTTCACACTCCTCAAAACTGAGGTAGAATCCTTCAAAGCCCCTGGGCCTGTGGAAAATACGGCCCAGACCGCAGAATCCTTTATAAATACATTCTATGAACACCTTCAGAAATGCATGGATCATGCAATACCAAATAAAACCAAGACCCAATCCTCCAAAGGCAGGCATCCTGTCTGGTGGACCCCAGCCATAAACAAGCTATACAATAGAAGGAGGAAGCTACTACATGATAGAGCAAAATCCCAAAAAGGGAAGTCATCTCTGATCAGTATTAGCAAAAAACTACAGGCACTCATAAAATCTTCTAAGGCCAGCTTCGAGAGAAAAATTGCACAGGATACTAAGGATAATCACAAGGCTTTCTTTAGTTATGTTAGAACCTGGGTGGGAATTCCCAGATATGCTCAGAATTAGTCCAAAATGACAAAAAATACACTGAACCCACAGACATTGCCAACATCCTAGCTGACAGGTTCAGCGCAAACCTCTCCCCACCCCACCAAAAGGGCAAATACCTATCCCAGCAGAGTGCTGCCCCCCCCTGACATCTCAGATGCTCAGGTAAGAGCCGACCTCTCCAAAGCAAAAAACACAGCATCAATGGGACCAGATGGTGTCCTGGGCTGCGTCCTACATGAACTCCAAGAAGAGCTAAACCCAAACATAAAACTACTGTTCAATCTCAGCCTTACTGCAGGATATGTACCCAAAGAGTGGCATACAGCAACAGTGGTCCCTCTCCACAAAGGTGGTGCCTCAATGGATCCCGGAAACTATCGCCCTATAAGCCTGACTAGCTTGGTCTGCAAAGCTATGGAAAGGATCATCATGGACCTCATAAATAAAGATATTGGGGACCTACAGACACTGGATCCTACCCAGTTTGGCTTTGTTAAGGGCAGATCCTGCCTCTTAAACTTGGTCGATTTCTTTGAAACAGTCACCAAGGCCATTGACAAGGGGAAGGTGGTCCACACAGCCTACCTGGACCTCGCAAAAGCCTTTGATACAATACCCCACTCAGGCATTATAGATAAGCTCACCAGCTTAAATATAAACCCCTATGTCACTAGATCGGTTGCAAACTGGCTCAAGAACAGAACCCACATGGTTTGAATTGCTGGAGCCATGTCAGACTCCAAACCAGTTACAAGTGGCATCCCACAAGGCTCAGTCCTGGGACCTCTCTTGTTCGGTATATATTTCTCGGAGGTACAGGCCAACACGGAAGGACTGTGGCTGACCAAGTTCGCAGATGACTGCAAACTAGGTGCCATAATCAACTCTCCAGCCGAGACAAGCATCCTACAAAAGGGCCTCATAGAAACAGACAACTGGTGCCAGAGCCATGGCCTCAAGCTAAATGCCAAAAAGTGTATAGTCATCCCCTTTGGCAAAAACAAAGTGCCCACAAATTACCACATAGGTGGTAATCCATTAAGTATGGAAGAAGTAATTGGGGACCTGGGGACCCAAGTTGATAGCAATCTCTCATTTGAAAACCACGTGGCCAAAGTGGTTAGAAAAACATTTTATATAGCCCACCTAATCATGAAGGGATTCACATCTAGATCAGGGGAGGTCATCGTGCCTGTTTACTCATCCCTCATCAGGCCCATAATTGAGTACAATGCCCCTTTTGGGATGTACCTTACCAGACACCTGCAGCAACTGGAAAGACCCCAAAAGTACCTCACCAAGAGGATCAAAAGACTCAAACAGATGCCATATGCTGCCCGGTTAAAGAAACTCTAGCTCTACTCAATGGTATATGGCCTGCTCAGAGGCAATTTGTGCCGGACGTATAAAGCCATGTCCAACCCAGAATTAATGGACATGCTGCACCTCAGAAAATCCAAATCCCATCGAGCTACATGCTCGAGAGACTTGAACCTCAGCACTGAAATAAATAGGACATGCTGGAGGGACAGATTCATAACCCAGAGGCTCCCTTCACTCTGGAATAAAATCCCAGTCCAGGTTAGGCAGAGTCCCTCATTGACTTTCTTCAAGAGGAATCTTGATGAGTGGATGGGAGATCATAGGTTTACCCCGGGTATCACTTCTGTGTCACTGTTAGACAGAGGCACAGTATACTAACCTTGAAAAAGGTCATAGCAAAATTAATTTAAAATGGGTGGCAAAAGCCAAACACACTCTGGCTAGGCTTATAAATGCCCTAGGGCAGATAGCCTAGTATGAACCTATGAACCTATGAACCTATACATGCATAGGATAAAAGCTGAGATACAGCCAGCTGAAGATTGCAGACATGGTGGCGTTTAGAGAGGGGTATATAACAGAAAGCTTGTTACAAGTGAAGAAGTTGTGGTACTGGTGTGTCTGGTAGGCAGAAAGAATAATTAAGTGTAACATTATCTGCAGTGGTGGTGCTGCAGTAGCATTGTCACCTCACAGTAAGACTTTGTCCTGTTCAATTCTCAGCTAGTGCATCTTCTGTGTGGAGACATGAGTGACTGGGCGTACCTTCATTGAAGGTTGTGCGTCAGGGCTGGCAACTCGGCATGTAAAAATCTACTGCCTGCCAATCATTAGTGGACCGGAGTTCTGCTGTGGAGACCCCTAACTGGGAAAAGCTGAAAGACACAACAACAACAACAACATTATGACTAGTTAAGACTACAGCCATTGACATCAGGGAACCAAGGAGTCAAACAATGTGTGTAGGGCATAGTCAGTGGTGGGAAGGAATATTGCTTTTACAAGAGAAGACCTTCCATTGAAGAAAATAATGCAGGAAATATCAGTCCACCTCCTAGCTGGACAGTCAGCTTTGACTGTAGATAATCAATATTTTCAGAAAAAGTGAAAATGGAGTTCATTCACAGACGCAGGTACCAGAGCTGCGATACTGTTTCCACATCACAGGAGTAGAGGAAATACATCTTCCATATTGTGCTTCAAGTATGAGGTTTGCTCATGTAGAGCAGCAATGCCTTGGTTTGAGAGAGGTACATCTTAAAAGGCTAATAGTACAACTAGTTGTTGACGGCTAATAGTACAACTAGTTGTTGACTACTGTTGTGATTTGGCCAAGTGTAGGGATAAAGGCAGAGGGAAATGGTCTAAGCTGTCAAATATCAAGTCATCAACACAGACAACAATGTTAGCTATAAGGATGCCCCAAGGTGAAGGAACTGATAGGTAAGGTAGAGATAGCTGCCAAGGCCCAAATTCCAGAGGCACACTAGTGGTTGTTTAGGGTTGGAAATTGCAGTCTTAACTAAGACTCCCAAAGGATCTCCTTTCTAGATAACCAGAAAAATGCAATCCATAGGGCTTACAGGCCATATATGGGTTGTATTACTAATAGAACAGCATTGAAAAATGAACAAAAATCTGTGTTAAGCCTATAAATAAAGCCACAGATAGACCTCCTTTACACATGTTTTTGAAAAATGTATTCATAAAGGGGAAGAAAGTAGTTAAAGTACTGTGGCCTATCATAAGTTAAATGCAACCATTTTAAATATCATGATTACAGATACAAGCTGTTAATTAAACACATTACATTAGCTGCGGTAGCATTGTCGCCTCACAGTAAGACGTTGTCCTGTTTGTTTCTCAGCTAAAGCGTCTTCTGTGTGGAGACATGAGTGAACGGGCGTACCTTCATTGAAGGTTGTGCATCAGAGCTGGCAACTCGGCATGTAAAAATCTACTGCCAGGCATTAGCGGACCGGAGTTCCGCTGTGGCGACCCCTAACCTAAACGGTAAAAGCCGAAAGAAACAACAACATTAGAAAATATTGTAACATAGCAAGAAGAAGCAAATTTCCTTGTCTTTTAAGTTAAATGTCACAATTATACCTCAGTTCCTTGAAGTGTTTTTTCTTTCATATTATTCTATTTAAAATGTTATGACTATAGATATGGGTCGCTGATTAAAATAGTTATGTTTCAGAATACTGTAAACTGACAAGAAGAGTGAGTTTATCCTTAGTAATGACATTGATGGTATAATTGTGCCCTGTTTAATTTGTTTGGGTTACAGCAGCCCTTCTGATTACATTTAATACATTGTTTAAGTCATATATAAAGGTGATTTTAAATCATAAAGCAGGTATGTTAATCTGTGTTAGCTGATCATTTCATATACAAGGAACTGTATAAAATAAGTGTATCAGCTATTTTTTTTATCTGTTAGGTTTCTTTGCAAAGGTCACTAAGGCAATAGAGGAGGGGAAAGGAATGCTTACTGCCTACCTAGATCTGGCTAAAGCATTTGAAACAATACCCCACTTGGGTATTGTCAATAACCTTACAGAACTAGGCATAATCCCTTTATAACATTCTGGATAGCTAGCTTATAGATAGGACACAAGAGGTCAGTATCGGTAAGACCACCTTCACAAAGAAGCCAATCACCAGTGGAGTTCCTCAAGGCTCTGTGCTAGTCCTGTTCTTCTTTGGCATCTACTTTTCAGATGTCAAATCCAATGTCAAAGGCCTCTGGCTTACCAAGTTTGCAGATGATTGCAATCTAGGAGCAGTCATTGAATCTCCCTAAGATGAGATCACTTTTTTAGGAAGGTCTAAGACAAACAAACACTTCATGTCAAAGCCATGGCTTAAAGCTCAATACCAAGAAGTACATTATAGTACCTTTCTGGAAATCAGCTCTCCTGTGTTACTAAGTCATCAATAAAACACCCCTAAATGTTAATTCACTGGTCAGGGATCTGGAAATTTATGTAGATAATAACTTGTTCTTCAGCCACCATGTGTCCAAGGTAGTAAGAAAATCCTTCTATGTTGCTCAACTTATAAGTAAGGGCATGTCATCTAGGTCCAGAGTAGTCATTGTACTACAGTACTTGGCCCTCGTCGGAATCATCATAGAGTATAATGCCCCCCTTGGTATGCACCTGACCAGACACATACAAGCAAATGGAATGTCCACAAAGGTTCCTTACATAAAAATACAAGGAGTAAACACAGTGTCCTGTTCTGATTACCTTAAGCCATGTCTCTTTACTTGGCATCATGCAGGTTTCTGAGAGGTGATCTTTGCCTGGTGTACAAGGCATCCCTGGACCTTGTACTGATGAACCTTTTTTCAGCCACAAAACAAACATCATCAGAACTACTTCAGCAAAAGACCTACATTTTGCTTGCAACATAAATAGGACATGTTGGAGAGACAGATATGTTTCTAAGATAATTCCCATTCTCTGGAACAGGCTTCCCATCCATGGAAAGCAGAGTTCCTTCCTAACCTTATTTAAGTGCAACTTGGACCAGTGGATGGGTAAGCCAAAATTCACCCCCAGTCTGGTGCTTATGTCTCTGATGGACAGATGCAGTCAATAAATTATACCCTTTATAAATCAAATTTGTGGGTCACATTTGGGTTTCATGGATAGGCTTACAAGAGCCCTAGTGGATGCTAGCCTAGTATACACTTCTGAACCTCTGAACCTATACTCTGTTTGCAATTTTTTTAAGGGCAAACTAATTTCAAAACATGCCAGTATATTTTTATTTTTGATAAGATTATTGTAAGCTCAATTAGTGTTAACAAACTTCAGCTCAAAAATATAGGCTGCAGTTAATTTAAAACACTTGACAAGAAGATTTTAGTAAGAAGCCTAAATGACAAAATGATTTTCATATTTATAATTATCTTATGTTATAGGAGCCTTTATTTTTTAGCAATCTTTGCAATAAGGTTATTAAATCCATGCTGAACTAGGAAAAGTACAATTACTATAAGCTGTTTCTATGGCAGGTAATGCAGTTACTTCAGTATAGCCATGTGTAGTGTAATAAGTTATATTGTTTAATTTATTTGGTAGATGAAGAGATGGGTACATTTTATTAAAAAAATTACTATTAAATGATAGCTCATTTTTTCATATAAATGAAGTGGTCTGAACTTTGAATGTGATGCTTGTCATGCTGTGTAAATTGTCGACATGATTAAAACTGACTTTTGCACAAGGCATCTTGGTTTTGCACAGAAACTGGTACTTTGTCATTACAAGTATATGTGATCTCAGACTGACTATATTAGTGAGACAGTGAAGGGTCCCACCCAATTCCCAGTTAAATATGTATAAATATGAGGTAGTTTGTAAAATTTGAAGTGTTGTAAATTTATAGTCAAATGAGTTTCATTTACTTCTGACAAAAGACATTTGATCTTCTGGCATTCCCTCTAAGCAGAATACCAATATAGCAATACATATATATATATATATATATATATATATATATATATATATATATTTCATTTTGTATATAATATATCTACATATTGCATCTTGTCTTTCACTCTGTATATATTGACATGTATCTACTGTGTTCACCCCCTGGGCTGACTTGAAATATATCCAGTGGGATCAGTGCTCTACCCCATTTATTAAATTCAAAAGTACATAAATAAAAAATAGACTTACCATAAACATCAAACAGAGCAGATCGCTGACACCCTCTTCAAGTGCAACTTTGATGAGTGGATGGGAAACCACAAATTTGTCCCAAGGGTTCCACCTGTGTCACTCATTGACAGGGGTGACAGGTGCTGACTCAGGTTTCTTTTTGGAGATAAACTCTTGGCTAGGCTTGTAAGGGCCCCAGGGCCATTAGCCTAGTATGATCCTATGAAAGATGCACAGGGGACTGTATCTGACAAAGGGGAAGTCAGATCACTCTGGATTTGTCTATCTTGGCAAAAAAAAAATAATTATACAGAAGCTTACATTTGCTGCCACTTATAAAAATAATTTTTTGTTCAGAAGTATGACAATAATGCTAGTTATAACATGAATTACTTCATTCTGTGGTACAAATAGATCTTTGGGAGCATCTCCTGGGCAAGCCAAATGCCACTTTAAGGGTGGGGAGAATTTCCCTTCTAATGATTGACAAGAGGCCATATTCCTGACACTGCATTGCCCTCTGTTTATTATGTGGCACACAAACTTTACAAGGAAGACTAGATGCCTGCAGTATACATGCATAAATATGTATATCAACAGTACAGAAAATAATATGTATATACATAGTACATGATAATAAACTTTAATAGCAAAGCCATGAGGCTGTAAACCGATTTCTTATACACCATACAGTAGAAAGGCATTATTTCATTTAACAAAAGAGAAGTAAATGTTGGTATAAAAATTCATATTTAACCCCTAGCTGCTGCACAATATCACCATATTAGCACAGATTATTAGTTGTTCAAGGCCTTATTATTTTAATTGGACCAATAGACAGGCAGTTATTATATCAATAAAATGCTTCTTCAAGTGGGAAACAATATGCCGACAGGTCCACCCCAGTCATATAAACTAAACCACATACTCTCAGAATCTTCACATTTACTGATATAGGCACTCCTCTGTAAATTCACTGTATAATCATTTATGAAAGATTCAGCCATGATCTTAGGGCAGTTTAGATTTGGGGGCAAGCAAGAGAGGGCAACTCTGGCACAGTGCCATCCAGGGTTCAGTAGATGGCTGGCACTGTTTTATATGATGCAATATTATATGCATAAACAATACGAAAAAGTCTAATAAGTATTAAAAACTAAATTCTATTACATATTGCAGGAGAAAGGACTGAATATATTAAAACACATACAAAAGAAAATAAAGCTAAGGTAAAGACTTATCCTGTAAAACTCTAGTGAAAAATACTCAAAACGTCGTTTCTTTTATTATTATATTTCTGTTATATTTGAACAGTATTTACTGAAGCAAAATAATGGTAACTACACCAGCAAATATGTATGTGCCCATAAGGCATAAGTGTCTAGACGTTATTTATAAAATTATTATAAAATCCTATCTTCCTGTCTAGACACATTGCAGTCCTGAGATTTATGAACTAGAAAAATATATCTCCTTATAAAGTAAACAAGGTGTTTTCCACAGGAATTATACCAGTTCAGTGTTAGATGGCAAGATTCATTAACACCTACACTGAGTGTACATGATCAGTATTCAAGAAAGACTATCCCTGCCACATTTTTTGTGCTTTCTAGTCACTCAGATAGATTACACTAAGTATACATGTAGTCTACACTTTGTGGTAACCTTTATGAATCCTCCTCAATATTTAAGGCTGCAAGAAAATCAGTAGGAAAACTAAAATTAGGAGGAAGAAGGTGTGAGTTATTCTTGTGTTGCTTGTTCATTCAGAATGGTGTACACTTAGTGTAGGCATTAATGAAGCCCAAGGAGAGTCTTCCATTACAGGGTAGAATGATGAAAGGATAACCACTTCCCTGTATAATAAAAGACGGCATTTTATCAGCGTACTTAATCCACGGACTCAATGCGCCTAACCTGTAGCATTATATCTAGTGGAGCTGTATAGCTACTGCAGCACGTGTAATATTTCTGCTTTAAACACTGCACTTTCTTATGCATCTAGACAACTATTTTTGTTTAGATGGTTAATCCAGTTCAGAGACACAAAGCCAGTTCCTGACCCAGAAACAGCAGAGGAATAGACATGATCAGAATGCCAGTTTAGACGTATATTATTTAATCATTAGAGAATGCTGGATGGTCACTTCCCCTGCCATGCCAACAGCCTACCACTCCCCCTCCAATATAGTAGGCTCATTCCCAGTAGCCACCAACTGCCATCTTCCCTGCATTGCTCTTAGGTGGATACAGTGCACAAGCAGCAGACTACTTTGGGTACAGGCATGTATAGCTTCTGATCCCAAATAAAAGAGCCATCATTTCCTTGCCTAGAAGTAGCTGTAGCAGTGTGTGGGTGTGGGAGGCAAGTCACTTAGATTCTCATCACTGATGGATTCATCACTATTCCTACCTGGCATTAAATGCCAACAATCACTTTTTTGTTTGTTTGGTATTCATGAGGATGCTTTTAATGCACTAGTTAATTGAACTACAAAAGCTGCTTCTGGAATTGTAGAATTCATTGTGGAGAAATGAAAGAATTCAAGTCGAGGTCCTATAGAATCCTAAATGTGTACTTCAATCATCAGTTAAAGATGTCTCAGCAGATATCATCTGTTTTGCAGTAAGTCTTTTTTCCAATACTCTTGTGGTGATACTAAAAGAGCAAAGATTTACCATCTCTGCACAGCTCAAGTGCAAGCTAGATGCAAATTCTGAAGGTCACACCTCCGTTAAGTATACTTTTAAGGAACAAAATATTTAGCCCTGGGCCTTACAAAATGTCTCCTCTCACATCTGGCAGCAAAGATGGTAATGATAGCAAAACTAGATGAAGGTGAACACAAAAAGTCATATGAAGTGAAAAAAGGATTACTGCCTCCAAACTGGAATTATTTCATCTCACAGTATTTTTGTGGCTATCTCCCATCAAATGAACTCTGACATCCATCTATGAAGATATAAGTCTGTAACTGCTACTTCATGCATCAGCAGTACGTATGGCTATGTCTCATCTTCCCCTTAAGGTCACATTTGAGGTGCCACCATCAAGATTTTGCAGTTATGATCTGCCAATGTCTAGAGATTTCCTACAAAATTTGGTCTGTGAATGATATTTCTGTTCCTCAGGATGATATGCGAGGAGAAGGAGGAGAAAAAAAGAACCATAATAAGGAACATGTCACATGTCTACACCTTAGATAGCATACTTGTAGCCTGTTCTTCTTTCCCTACCAGTAAAGGAGTAGTATACATTGGTCACTCTGCCTTCTTCTACAAATGACAGGTCATCCAGCTACCAGTATCTATTATTGAAGCCAGAGCAATCTATCACTATTAGTCATCCTGCCTCTTTGACACCAGAGTAGTTATTTCCCAGGTATATTTATTTTTCCTGGATGTCCTCATAATGTGCAAAGCAGCACAAAAGATAAAAAGATTGACTAAAATGAACTGCTACTTTTTAAGCTATCGTTTTACCTGATCACACTAGTAAAATCTACCAGTAGCAAAAAACAGATAAATAAATAAAATCTACCAGCACATTCAAAGATCTATAATTTCAACAAAGATAATTTTGCATTACGTTAACCTTGCAGATGTTGCAACTCTCACACTTTAGCACTGAGAAATGCAAACCAAGGAGAGTGAATAGTTATAATTTGTAATCAATCTCCATCATTTCAGGTAAACTTGTAAGAAAAGGAATACATAATAAGGAATGGAAATGAAGTGCAATAAAAATATATGTAATGCATTTTTTTCTTACCCTAGCAATATTATTTGTAGTGTTTAAAACTGCAAACCTGCTTTGGGTAAACATTCTGCAGTCATTAACAAAAATACATCACATGAGAACAAATAAACCAGTGGGTGTAGAATGTAGTCGATAAATGCAGCGCACAAGATCCTATACTGTATCAAGTGTTCCTGAACTCTGCAGTCACTTTGGACTAGCCTCAGTCCAATAGCACAGGGTACTGACACAATTCATTAAGTGCACTGCTTATATATATAATGGCTGTAGAAGCATATCTATCCTGCATCAGTTAACTTAACCCTGAGAAAGTCTGTGCCGATCTTCCATTACTCTGTTTCCTCTCACAATAACACACACTCTTTACAAGAGCAATAGGTTAATTAAACACTGATCACCACAGCCAGTCTTCTTAAACACCAAAATTAACTGTTCTAAAGCAGATGCAAAAAAAAAAAAAACTGACAATGCATGCTGCTTATCAACAGACCATGTTAGTACATTTGACCCTATTCCACATAAAGAAGTAATTGACAAATTAAACAGATTAAATGATAAGTCATACATAATACAAGGGATGTAGCATTTTTAGCAAAAGGACACAACTTACTTTAAAGGTGGCTTACACAACTTTCCTAATGGCTATTATCAGTGGTGACATACAGCTTCTTTTTTGAATGTTATTCTTAGATACAAAAATGAGAAATGGGCTATACATAACCAGATATGATAATGGCTGCAAATAGTTTTACAGCCACTTGAAATAAAAGATGGTAACTGCAGAACAATATGTATTATACCTTTAAGAAGCTTTCTAACAGCTTGCACAAGTGTATAAATACTGAGCACGTGTGAGCCTGACTGCCATTTTGTAGTAAGCTGTTAAGATGTAAGCATGTATGTCTATGTCATCTGTCAGTTAATCAGTTTGTTTATATTTTGTACTGCTGCTATCCATCCTAATGTGTTTCTGTGTAATAAACCATATAAACAAACTACCCCACCTGTTCATCTTCAGTTGTAAAACTAGACAAACAACATGGCTTCAGAATGGGATCCAGAAATTCAGAATCAAAACCAAGTGGCACTCAGTTAATGGTGGATGAATAAAGAAGATTGTCTCATCCCTACTGCAAGTATAATTTGCAAAAACAGGTCAAAAATGTATTTCAGGTATCAAAGCTTACTTAAATGATTTCTTATTCACAAAATATAAAACAAAGAATTCACCACAACACTCTAAACAAATTTCTAGTTAAACAAAATGTCCAGAGCTGTGACATATTGATAAAAATACTCGAATAACTACAGAAAATGTTTGAAATAATGTCCAAATTGCATAAAATTAATAAATTAACGAAAACAACAGCATTTTACTCGCTATTTGTTTTCCATTAACTACAGCTATTCAAGATATCTGAAGTGTATGCAGTGTTTGCATGTTTGTGCAGTACTACAGTACAGTTACTTCACAAAATACAGCCATTTCAAAGCATAGTTAGCAAAGTACAGTATTTCAAAGCATTTAATGTGCACTTGAATGTTATTATAAGTACTGGCTGTGTGTGCATATTCAAACATAATTACAAGGCCCATATTTACCATATTTACAGTGTGTTTGGGCATACTTTGTTGGCATGGCAGATGGATTTCGAAATCCAGGTCCACTTGTCTTTGATAATAACATTGCAGAGAATTGGAGAGTGTTTGAGCAAGAATATGATATTTTTATACAAGCTGCATTTTCTGATAAAGATGACCATACAAAGGCATTTATTCTGCTTAATTCAGCTGGTGCAGAAGCCATTGAAAGAGAGTGTTCATTTGTATGTGCACCTTCTGTGTTGGTAGGAGGTGGGCACCATATAGTAGTACCGACTGAATCAAGGGAACACACCGAGTGCTTAAAATGCAAATTTAAAGAAATGTGCAACCCCCAAATGAATATTACAATGGAAAGACATTTATTTTACACAAGAGATCAAAAGCCTGGTGAAACTTTTGCAGCATATATACCTGACTTGAGAAACAAAGCTAAAATGTACAGATTTGGAGATGTAAGGGATGAGTTGATAAATGTGTGTGGTATTAAAGATGATGCTGTGAGAAAGATTTTGCTTTGTGACAGTGATTTAGCTTTGAATAAAGCCATTGAGATTTGTCAGATATATAAGCACACAGAAAAGCACAAAAATATGCTTACAAATGAGAAGTGCATGCTTCCAGTATCTTCTAAAGCTAATGTTGATAGTATGCAGCACATAGTTAAAAGAAACAGGCCCAAGCACATGGCAGCAACAGTGAGTCCTGCAACACTCACTGGGAAACCCCTAGTTTTCTAGCAAATTCCAGAGTGTGCACAGGCTCAGTGAAGCACAAGGGTGAGTCAGCAAACTCAAAGCATGTACCCTCACCTAGTCTCATAGTCAGCTGTTGTAATTGTGGTGGCATAATATAAACCACATAAGTCACTGGAACCATGACAATTGAAGTGTATTCCCAAATGGTCAGACAAAATGCAGTAGTCAAGTAAAAAAACGTAAGTTTAAAACTTTCACCCTAGAGGCTTCCTCAGCCGTTAAACATTAAAAGACTGAGCTGCAACACAATATAGACTAGTCTAAAATCATATGACATATTAATCAAGCAATTAATCTCATACATAATTATGTTTAAATTTCAATAAAGGTTTTAAAGGAGCAACACCATTTAAACCTGGTTTCATATGAGCTTTGGGCAGAAGTATTCATCTCAATTCTGCTAGTTCTGTTTTTAATGAGATATCATCACCTCTTGTATTTGAAGTACAAACTTCCAAAATAACAAATTTGAACATGTGACTTTCATATTTATCTAATATGTGCTTATAAAGTGCATTTGTATGTTTCTTTTTATCTATTTCTGACATATGACTGCAAATAATGTCTTTGAATTTCTGGGTAATTTTTCCTACATAGAATGAGATTTGTGTTACACAACTTGCTAGGTAAACCAAGTTCCATGTTTTTGCAGTTTCCATATTTTCTCAATTCCATATTTCTCATGTATATTGGATGATAAAAGTGTCTATTCATAGTTATATATGGATAGAACTTAGAGTTGTCACATTTAAAGGTACCTTTCTTACTCTGTTTGTTATTAAACCATGTTTTTGGTTGATCTTTATAGCATAGAATACTTTTGAGATGTCTATGTCTCTTATATGTAAAATGTGGTCAATCAGTAACATCATTCCTTAATTCTGGTATATCTTGTAAAATATGCCAGTGTTTACTTATTATCTGTTTAACAGCAAATGTATACTTGTTATATGTTAGTATGCATCTCACATCATTATTCATTTTCCTTATTGGTGGTTTATTAAATTGGTTCATGGAAAAGTATGGTATTGCTATTGTATGTCTTTGTACTTTCAGATTTTCACAAATACTTTTCACTTCTTCATAATCATATCCCCTACTTACAAATTCTTCTATAGTTGAATCCATCTGATGGATCATATTTGATTCAACAGTGTTCAACTTTGCCACTCTAAAGAACTGATTTTTGACCACATTACTAAAAGTAAAGTGTGGGTGCATACTATTCCTATGAAGTAAATTATTTATTTTGACTGGCTTCTTATACAAGGATGTATCTAATAATCCTTTTTCATTTTTCATAATCGTGATGTCAAGAAAAATCTATTTTATCTGTGGATAGGCTAGCTTTAAATTTCAAAAATTGGTATGTATTTGAGATATAATCAGAAAATAAATTAAATGTAACCTTATCTCCTTTCCATATTATAAAAAGGTCATCTACAAATCAACTATAAAATAAAAGATTCTCCCTAAATGGGTTTCTGTCTGTCAATATATATTCATGTTCCCACATATACATTACTATATTGGCAAACGTATTTGCCACAGGCATGCCCATTGCAACACCACTTATCTGTTTATATACCCATTGCTGAAATAAAAATATATTGTTAGAGAGTACAATTTTCAAAAGTTCACAAAGTGTAATAATATCAAAAATAAAAAAAAACAGACAAAGCTACAGCAGTTTAGTGGAAGGAACTTTACTGGCGCTTCTGGTACTTCAGCTAGATTGCCTTCAAGGAATAAATTACACACCACCAATGCAGTCTATTTATATAAAACAATTAACATGTCTTGATTAAATCACCCAATCACAGTGTTCCAATGATTTGCACACAATTAAATAGCCATACAATAACTCCTTCATCTAATATAAAAATAATGCAAAATTAAATATACAATTTTAAATATACAAAATGCTTCAAAATACTTTTTACATGTTGACATTATGTGTTTTTTATTTTTGTTAATTTGTAGTAGTATTGTGTCCTGATGTCTTTGGAAGGAGCTTCAGCAGCTCCAGGACTGTTCTGTATACAACCAGATCAGGATAAGTTCACTTTTGTGGACTTATGGATGGAGAGAGAAGAAAAATGTGCCATTTGTGATCCGTGGTCCCTGGGTAATGATAATGCCTTTTCTGTTAAATATGAACAATTGTAGAGACTGCTGGTGAAGGAAATTAGATTATTCTATGACACCAGCTTGGACAGTGTTTAGCAGTCTTGTCTCATTTGTGGGTATGTGGCAAATAATACATATAATTGTTGACAATGATTTAAATATTGTAAATTTGTCTGATTTAATTATCGGTGAGGAAGTTAGGAATGTATCACTTAGGGAAGTTAAATTTGTTCCCACTTGCATTCCTAACCTGGTGGACCTCCTTTTGGAGGTGAAATGTTTTTGTAGAAAATTGCATCTGAAAGTTTTCTTTGTGAATAAGAAAGTTGTTGATGATGTGAATGCTTTTGAAATGGATGAGTCTCTTTTTGACCTGTCAACACTTGAAAATGATGCATTTGATATTCATTTATATGATGACACTGAAGAAATGTGCAATAATTTTCAACAGGGTTTTTTTACTGGTTACAGTAGATTGTTTGTACCCCAGGTCTCATATCTTAGTACTTTTCTTCCCCTCCAAAAAACTTTAGCAGTGATTAACAGATTTGAAAGGGTGTTGTATAGACAGGTGGAACTCGAGTTCATGAAGTTCATTAAACAGAGTAAATGCTATAATTTATGTAAAAGTGAATGGTTAGCTTTAAGTGAACTTCATGAACCTAATAAGGGTTATGTTTTTACTCAAGCTGACAAGGGAGGCAGTTGGGTTGTTATGACCAGGGTTGGTTATAATAAGATGCTAGGTAATTTATTGTTGGATAGTAGCATTTATCAAAAACTTCCTAGTAGCCCATTATCAGAATACAACTCATTTTTGCTGGAACTGCTAGAGAAGGGAGAATGTTTACAATTTTTTGTTTTTTTCAGATGTTAGGAAGCTGCATATTAAATACCTGAGGGGTGCTAGATTTTTTGCTATACCCAAAATTCATAAAACGCTGTTGGATCCCCCGGGTAGACCCATAGTTCTGGTGTTGGGGCTTATTTGCAAAATGTAGGTATTTTTTGGATGCACATTTGAAGGTTTATTTATCTAGGATTCCTTCCCACATTAAGCATACTAAGGAGTTTTCTGAAGTAGTAGGGGACTAGAGTGGCAAAGTGATTGCTAATGGGCCTGTGTAGACGTGAAGGCATATATACAAGCATTAATACCAAGTGGGGTTTGGAGGCGGTAGGTAAAATGATAGGTGAAGGTCCCCATACAGCTTTTTTAGTTCAGCTTCTAGAATTTTCTCTTACACATAATTATTTTGTTTTTGGGAATGAGATCTTGTTGCAAAAAAGAAGGCACTGCTATGGCAGTTTCTTATGCCCCCTCGTATGCCATTATTTTTATGGCACATTTGAAAATGTATTTGTTTATGCTTCAACATTTTTTTCTCAACATATTTATAAATGGTACATTGATGATTTGATTTTTGTTTGTAAAGGTGAAGTAAGGGAATTTGATGTGTTTATAGAGGAGCTGGGTAGGAACTCTTGTGGTTTGGAATTAACTTATAGATTGCACAGACAAGTGATGCAATTCCTTGACATTGAATTTTATGTGGGTGGGGAATGGCAGGGTACAGTTTGGACCATATTGAAAAAACACAGCTGTGAATAATTTTCTCAACGCTAGTAGTATGCATCCCCCACATCTTTTCAACTCATTACCTTATGGGGAATTCAGACGTATATTTAATAATATGTCTGAAAAATTGCAATTAGAAAATGAGTTTTGTAAGGTTAGAAAAAAATATTAAATAGGGGAGATTCCATGGAGATTGTTAAGTAAGGCTGAAGCAAAGGTTAGAGTAGTCAAAAGAGTGAGTGACTATGGTTTTGAACTGAGCAGCAGGACTGAATGTTGGGCAGATGTAGACATGAGGAGCAGGGAATTAAAGGACTGCGAAGGTCAAATTTATTTTGTTAGTAGATTTTCTCCTTTCTCTAATATACTGTGAAATTTGGTCAACAGTTTGTGGCCCATTAGTAGTAAGGATGAAGTTGTGGGAGAGATTTTTACAAAAAGAGTGTTTTTTTCTTATGGTAGATATCTGAATTTAAAATAAATTTTGAATTTGAGGAAGTTTTGAGTGGAAAATGTCAGTTTGGGGTCTTACCCTTGTGGGAGGTGTAAGATTTGTGGAAAAATTAAAAATTTAAATGGTGGTTGCACCAATGGGAGCAGCTATAGTGCTGCTGACCATTTTGATTGTCTTTCATGTGGAATGGTATATATCATAGGTTGTGGTTGCACACCCAAAAAGTGGTACATGGGACAAGCTAAGAGAATGGTGAAAATATGGGTTTTGGAACATTTGGGGGATATAAGGAATTGCAATTTCGATAGTCCATGGCCCAACATTTTCATTGAGCACATGTAGGCTCAGATAGTAGTTTTTTTCTTTGGTGTGTTAGCTAAACCTCAGAATTATTTGGGAAATGATTTCATGTACAAATTGTTACAAATGAAGACTAGGTTTATTATAAATTATAAAACTATGCAACCAAATGGCATGAATTTAGAGATACATTTCAACTTGTAAAAAGTATTTTGAAGCATTTTGTATATTTAAAATTGTATATTTAATTTTGCATTATTTTTATATTGGACAAAGGAGTTATTGCATGGCTATTTAATTCTAGGAGAATCATTAGAACACTGTGATTGCATGATTTAATCAAGATGTGTTAATTGTTTTATATAAATAGACTGCATCGGTGGTGTGTGATTTATTCCTTGAAGGCAATCTAACTGAGGTACCAGAAGCACCAGTAATGTTCCTTGCAGTAAACTGCTGTAGCTTTGTCTGTTTTTTTTTTCTTTATTTTTGATATTATTACACTTTGTGAACTTTTGAAAATTGTACTCTCTAGCAATAGATTTTTATTTCAACAATGGGTATATAAACAGATACATGGTGTTGTAATGGGCACACCTGTGGCAAATACATTTGCCAATATAGTAATGTATATGTGGGAACATGAATATATATTGACAGACAGAAACCCATTTAGGAAGAATATTTTATTTTATCGTTGATTTGTAGATGACCTTTTTTTAATATGGAAAGGAGATAAGGTTACATTTAATTTATTTTCTGATTATATCTCAAATACATACCAATTTTTTGAAATTTAAAGCTAGCCTGTCAACAGATAATATAGATTTTCTTGACATCACGATTATGAAAAATGAAAAAGGATTATTAGATACATCCTTGTATAAGAAACCAGTCAAAAGAAATAACTTACATCATAGGAATAGTATGCACACACGCTTTACTTTTAATAATGTGGTCAAAAATCAGTTCTTTAGAGTGGCAAAGTTGAACACTGTTGCATCAAATATGATCCATTACATAGATTCAATTATAGGAGAATTTGTAAATAGAGGATATGATTATGAAGAAGTGAAAACTATTTGTGAAAATGTGAAAGCACAAACAGATACAATAGCGAGACAATACTTTTCAACAAACCAATTCAATAAACCACCAGTAAGGAAAATTAATAATGATATGAGATGCTTACTAACATATAACAAGAATACATTGGCTGTTAAACAGATAATAAGTAAACATTGGCATATATTACACAATATATATATATATATATATATATATATATATAAAACTTTTCAATAGCTAAATGCCTATCTGTATTATTTCTTGTTCTCTCCTCTGTACCTCCTCATGCTGAAATGTGTATTCTAATTGCCATGTAATTGTAATTAACTTGTTATTGTTTATGTCTATGTGATTTTTTTTTTTTTTGTATTATATGTCAACTCAGTTTGAATGTATTTACTGTGGAGCTTTTCTCCCTGGGTCTCCACTGACAAAGGGATCTGTCCCAGTTGGACTAACCCGGTCAGCAAATGTCAAATAAATAAATAAATATACCAGAATTAAGGAATGTTGTTACTGTTCAGCAGAATTTTACATATAAGAGACATAGAAATCTCAAAAATATTCTATGCTATAAAGAACAACCAAAAACCTGGGTTAATAACAAAGAAAGGTACCTTTAAATGTGGCAACTGTAAGTTCTGTCCATATATAAATATAAGTTCTGTCCATATATAAATATGAATAAAACCTTTTATCATCCAATATACATGATCACTATGGAACTGAGAGCATATGAAAACTGCAATAGCATGAATTTGGTTTACCTAGCAAGTTTTGTAACATGTAACTCATTCTATGTTGGAAAAATGACCCAGAAATTCAAAGACCGTATTTGTAGTCATATGTCAGAAATAAATACAAAGAAACATATGAATGCACTTTATAAGCACATATTAGATAAAGATGAAAGCCATATGTTCAAATTTGTTATTTTAGAAGTTTGTACTTAAAATACAAGAGGTGATGATATCTCATTAAAAGCAGAACTAGCAGAATTGAGATGGATACTTTGGCTCAGAGCTCATATGCCACCAGGTTTAAATGGTGTTGCTCCTTTAAAACCTTTATTCAAACATAAACATAATTATTTATGAGATTAATTACTTAATTAATGTCATGTGATTTTAGGCTAGTATATATTGTGTTGCAGCTCAGTCTTTTAATGTTTAATGCCCGAGGAGGCCTCTAGGGCAAATGTTTTAAACTTGCACTTTTTACTTGACTACTGCATTTTATCTGACCATTTTGAAATACGCTCTACAAGAAATCCTGTCATGTCAACTACTTGCTTTCTCATGACAGCATGCACCCCTCTTATATTTGTAGGAATGTGATCCGTAATCAGGTGTTCAGAGTCTCAAGACTTAGTGTACGTGAAGAAGATTTTCAGCAGCAGGTCAAGGTGTTGAGTCAAGAATTGATAGAGAGAGTATATAATGAGGCAGATGTTCTAACTAATGTCAGTGAGGTAACAGGTTTCAGGGGAACGGCAGCCAAGCCTTATTTTTCCAAACGCAATTATAGAGGTAAACAGGCCCCTAGACAGTCACCTAAAATGAAACTTAAGGTTCCTTTATACTATTCAGGCAATGTTTCTTCCTACATGGATATAGTAAGGAGATATTTGGGTGTTCTTACTACCAATAGGGATATTTGTGAGTTGATAGACACTGAGCCTAAGTTTCTGATTAGGAACACAAAGTCCCTTAAAATGCAGTTATGCAATCCTAAGAACACTTTTCAGTTTAATAGAGCAGTTGGAAGATATTCATGTGGTAAATGTAACTTGTAAATACATTGATAACACAGCTAGCTTTGAACATCCAGAGCAGAAGAGAGTGTTTCACTTTTAGGTGCAAGCCACATGTGACAGCCAATATATAGTTTATTTAGCTCATTGCCTTAAATGTAAAAAATTCTATATAGACAAAACAGACAGACCCTTCAAAGAAAGGATTTGAGAACATATTTACCATATCAGTAGGAGAAATAGTTAGTGCTTTGGCCAAGCATGTTATTGGTATTAACTCTGAACTGAACACACCTTTAAGTTTATGCCATAGGCAGAATTTTTGACAACATTTGGGGGGGGGGCATACATAATATGACTGAGCAGTTAGAGGCTAGATGGATTATTAGATTTAGGAGAGATTCAGGGCATGGTTTAAATGAATATGTACCACTTAAATCAAAGCTTAAATCCAGACCCTTGTTTAGACAGTATTTTTCTCTTTTGCTTTTTAAATGTATCACTAATAAAGTGTGCTTATTTATATATGTAATTTTTATGTATATTTTTATACATACACTTTTACAAATATATAAATGCCATATTTAAAGTTGCATTTAAAAGACTGTGTATTACATATGTATATGGCTTTTATATGAATGTGATTTTTTTATATATTTTTCATAAGTGCCCTCTATTGATAGCAGTGCATGCTTGCAAGCATTTCTTTCATTCAGTAGGGTAGTAAGCTCAAGTTGCACCCTATGATGTTAATTGTTTTTACCTAATTTTTATCATGTGACCACTAGTGCTTGCTAGAGGTTGTATAAAATGAAGCACATTTCAGTTGTATTTATTAGCATCTGATGAAGTAGATTTGCCTGCGAAAGCAATTATGTTTCAACATTAAAACTTCAATTGAAACTGGAAACCTTGGTCAAACCTGAGTTCTTCTGTGTTTTTATCATTGTGTGCTTTTGGATTTATTCAGAACTCAGGAACCCGTGTGGGCTAATAACTGTTTTTGTGGTTTTAATTTTGTTTGTATGTTCAAAGTTCCATGATTATTTTTCTGGCAAACCTATCCAGATCGAAACTGACCACCAACCTCTAGTCACTGTTTTGAGAAAGCCTATGCATACAGCTCCTGCCAGATTACAATGCAAGATACTGAAATTGCAGAAGTATAATTTCAATCTTATCTACACAAAAGGCAAACTTCTTTATCTTGTTGATACATTACCCAGATCACCCAGAAATAACACTGAACAGCATGAGATTGAGAAACTTGATTTTGAAGTCATGGAAGTGAGAAATGTTTCTTCCACACATCTTGATGAGCTTAGAAGTCATACAGCTTCAGATCCAGTTCTTCAGAGGCTCATCCACTTTATCAGTCGAGGATGGCCGTCAAAGCAATCTTGTTTACCAGTACAAGTGTAACCTTATATTTCTTACAGAGATGAGATTTTGTCTGACAATGGTATCAACATGAAAGATCCAAAGGTGATTGTTCCAAAATCCTTGTAACAAGAGTATATCATTATTTTGCATAGTGGCCACCTAGGAACTGATTCTACCAAAAGAAGGGCGAGAGGACTAGTATTTTGGCCTTCTATGTCACAGGATATTGAGAGAGCACGTTCATCTTGTTCTGTATGTTACAGTACAGCAGAGAGTCGATTATCCAAACTAACTGGGACCTAGGGTAGCTCGGCAAACAATCTGTTAAGATAATCAAACATACATTGAACCAGATAAAAAAAATATTCTAAAATCTTGTTTTTTTATGCACTCAGGGAATACACTTTTCAACCACTGAGTGATTCCAGTGGACAATAAAGAATATTTTTCAGACAAGAGCAGGCTACAAGGTGAATACATATAACGTTTACATATTCAGACTTTATGATTTTTCCTATTCAAAAACTTTGGAAGGCTGCATTCAGATAACTGGCGTTTGGATAATCAACCCTCTACTGTACATAGTCACATCAACAGAAAGAACCACTTAAGCTAAACCAGATTCCTGAACTACCTTGTTCGACAGTAGTTACAGACATTTTTGAGTGGAATTGTCAACATTACTTGGTATTAGTAGATTCATAGTGGTTTGAGATTGACCTACTTCCTAATCTAGTGTCCAGTACTATCATTACTAAGATAAAGAGCCATTTTGCAGTCCATGGTAGTCTGCACAAAGTTATTTCTCACAATGGTACACAGTTTACAAGCCAGCAGTTCAAAAGATTTGCTGATGAGTAGGACTTTACTCATGTTACAAGAAGCCTTGAGTATCCACAGTCAAATGGTTTGGCAGAACGTACAGTTCAAAGTGCGAAACAATTACCAGAGAAGTCGAAATTAGACAATAGCGATGTTTTCATGAATCTCTTGAATCTCAGATATGTTCCTTGTGATAAACATCTTGGTTCACCTGCACAGAGACTTCTGTCGAGACAAACCAGAAACACACTACCAATTGGTAGTAGATTATCGGTTCCATGTGTTAAGAACAACAGATCAGTGAAAGCCAATCTGTTAAAGAAGCACCTATCCCAGAAGTCCTATTATGATAAGACCAACAAACTGCTTAATCCATTACAAAAAGGGGAGACAGTGAAGATGCAGATGTCCAAAGGTTTTGATCAGACTGGTGTCATGAAAAGTATATGTCCAGAGCCAAGATCATACATTGTGGAATCGCAAGGAGCAGAATTTAGGCAGAATTGGAAACATTTGGTCCAGGTGTCTGAGCCTGTATTGCAGTATCATACCTGTGAGAGAGACTCTGTATCTCAGAGTGAGTTATCCAGTGTTCTAGTTCTAAAGGATGTTCCAGTAAATGTCCCTGTTCCTGAGAAGAATCACAAAACTCCTGAAGCAAGTTGGTCACTGATGACTGTCCCTGTTGCTAAACCCATTTCTGATTGCTATAGCACTAGATCAGATCACATTTCCAGACCATGTTCCAGATACACGGCAACTTGGACATGAACTTTGTGTTTATTTCTTATTGTCTGTACAATTACATGTTTCTTTTCAAATGTCATTATATTGTGGGCAATTCATTAAAGAGGGCGGATGTAGATCAATATGTATGTATACCTTTACGAAGCTTTCTAGGAGCTTGCACAAGTGTATAAATAATGAGCATCTGCGAGCCTGACTGCCATTTTGTAGTATGTTGTTGAGATGTAAGCATGTATGTATGTGTAGTCTGTCAGTTAATCCTGAGTACTTTGGATTTGTTTCCAGTACATTTATATTTTGTACTGCTACTATTCATCCTGATGTGTTTCTGTATACTAAAGCATATAAACAAACTACCCCACCTGTTCATCTTCACTTGTAAAACAAGAAGACTGACAGTAAAGTTTTCCAAGGTAGTCTGCAAAAATACATACTCTATTCAGTACTAATGACACCACTTTAAAGTAGATAAATATTGCAGCATAACCTTAGCAAAAAGGCAAACTAATGTCCAAATGACAAACTAGCACCAATAAACACAAGATGAAACCAGGTAACCACAAAAAAGCACTGATTCCAAATAGTGGTGGACTTCCACAAGTTTTATTGTAACTTGTTACAACGAGCTGAAGTAAAATGAACTATGGACTTCAAAACAATAACAGTAGCAAAAAACAAACAGTAAGTAAAGCGCTTTTCGTCCGGATTATATCCAGACTTCTTCAGACTACCGGTTAATTCTCACGGTGAGTTTAAATAAACTCCCGTGTATGATTTGACCAATCAGATTACAGTAAGTTGCTTCAATGAATAATTTAGGTCTCATTAGTCTTTACCGACCATCTAACCAGTTTAAAAATCTAGTTAACATATGTCACTATACTTTATATAAAAGTTAAAACAAGCTAGACTGGCACGTAAAAAATAACTACCATAAACCCCAAAAACATTCATTCCATATAGCTTAAAGTATACTTGTCATAAAATCACGATCCAAAGTATAGTTACTATCATATAGGTAGTTTCCTAAATATAGTCTACCCACTTCATATAGGTCTAATTAAAATACTGGATAACAAACCTTAAGGGTTTTATTTAAAACACACATGCTCTATATCATAAAAAATAGTAAATAATAATCTGTAAAATTATTCATTGAAGGAACTTACTGTGACCTGATTGGTCAAATCATACACGGGAGTTTATTTAAACTCACCGTGAGAATTAACCGGTAGTATGAAGAAGTCCATATATAATCCAGACGAAAAGCGCTTTACTTACTGTTTGTTTTTTGCTACTGTTATTGTTTTGAAGTCCATAGTTCGTTTTACTTCAGCTCGTTGTAACAAGTTACAATAAACTTTGTGGAAGTCCACCACCGTTTGGAATCAGTGCTTTTTGTAATGTCCAAATAACCACAGTCTGCCAAATAATATTTGAAAGATTTAATAAGTGCTTTCATTCTATATCAACAGAACTTCATGAGACAAAAACATTTTAAATAAACCACTTATAAATGCTAAAAAAAATCATGTGATACTGTGTTCATCATGTGATACAATTAAAAAGACATCCTTAAAGTAACACAACCCCATTTCTTATCACTTCAGATTTAAAAGTATGACCACTGTGCTCCTTTATATGTCTAAACAGGGGATTAGTGGTCTTTTCATAGACTTGTTAATGGAGCTTTCAGGTAACACGCCATTGATTGTGTATAAAAGGGGAAGAAAGCTGAAATCCATTTTTGAAAATCATAATATTAGATTTAGGGGCCCGACTGGAGTCAATAAATGTGGTAAGATGCCATTATTGTAAATTTATTTTAAGGGAGAGCATTCTAGGGTGTTGGGGAAATCTTTTAATGTAAAAGGGAAAATGAATTGTGATATCTCCAACTTGGTTTATACAGCCTTATGCCAGTGCTGTGAATGTTTCTATATAGGAAAAACAGAGTGTAAGCTCCGCGAATGAGTCTATGAACACTACTATGAGATCAGGAAAGACAAGATCACTAATGATCTGTTTAGACATATAAAGGGGCACAGTGGTCATACTTTTAAATTTACAGTACTGGCGAAGGTGATCCTGAATCCACATATAGGGCCTTGGCCACTCACTTTAGAAATAGTGAACTGTTCTGGCAAATTTATTTAAATTTTTATAAACGGCCAGGTCTAAATCATCATGTTTTCATTTCCCGATTGCTTAAATTGAAAGCTTTGAAGAGATGAAACTGATGTATTGTTTTATTAGGTGAGGTTTTTAACTTATAATATTTGTTCACAAGTTTTTTGAAAACAAGTTAAAATACTTTTTGTATTTTTTCTTTGTTTTGAAGTGGTATCAAGTGGATTTTGTTATTTAAGGATGTTTTAGTATAACATGATTTTTTTTAACATTTATAAGTGGTTTATTTGAAATGTTTTTTGTCTGATGAAGTGCTGTTGATAAAGAATGAAAGTGCTTATTAAATCTTTCAAATATTCATTGGTAGGCCATGGTCACTTGGACATTTGTTTGTTTTATTTAGTTTGTTAAGTCTCTGGTTAGTTTGACTTAGCAAAAAGGACATCAGCTGCTAAATAAATGGTCAATCATAACATTATCATTGAAGTCTAGAGACAATGTAAGCAGCAATTTAAAGTTTGACATGTACATATTCCAACGTCAGATAAGCATATTCTGTGACCCATCTAATTCTATACTGCATGTCCAGTTACTCCAAGGAGGAAGTTACTCCAATTCATACTTCAATAATCTGAATCATTACTGAATTTAACACTGCATTCTGTAGCCTACAAACAAGCTACCTGCAACAACATGAAGGGAGTATGATGAGTCCTTAAAAAAGATTATGGGTTTGAAAAATTCTAACTATTCAGAAAGGCTTCAAGAATCACCATTACTTCCTGTTTCTTATATGCAGAACCATAGCTAAGTTAAAGGCACCCCATGTTTAAGAGAAAAACAAAACAAAAAATATTCATTCTATAACTGTACAAAACTGCTTACTACAAATGTAATAAGCGGCTTGCTGCTTTTGCATTACCACACACAAAGCAGTATGGAGCTTCTGTCATGGCCCCAAATGTAGTATCGACATTCATTTCTGAATTCTTTTGCTGCACTCCCACAGCTGTCCGTTCACTTCACCCTAGTTATGCTTCTGCTTACAGGGTTCTAAGAAGCAACATCTGCCTAGTCTACAAAGCAATGGCTGTCCTGTTCTATTTGTAAGTTTATTTCTGGAATGCACTGCCAGGTGAGGTAATACTAGACTGAGGAATAAAATCCAAATACATTACATAATGTTGTTATCCAATATTCCAAGATTATGGAATAAGAAGTAGTTAGGCATAACTTCCATTACAATATATATGTAATCTGGGTTCACTAAAAAAGAATTACCAAAACCACACTCACCAACAAAAAAATCACTGAAAGCAGACAAAAAGTCACTGAAAACCAACATGTCAAATATAAGCTTCACCAAGAACATATCCACCAGACAAACTATATACTATACATGCAAACTTAAAAAAAAAATGATGCAACACATCAGGCATGCACAAACCTAAACTATACAAACTACTACCTACCTATACCACAAACATATAACATAACATCTACCACTCAAAAATTAAAAATCTAAAAAATAAAATTAAAACTAATGCAACAAACATTATTTGCAAGAGACAAGCATTCCTGTACACTCCATGTGTGTGTGTTGGGGGGGGGATTGCACCCTCCACACATCCTGAAAGTTAAATATACCAACTCTGAGATCACATACCAGACAGAAAAAAAGAAAAACTACCAGTCCCTAGCATAATTAATATCACATACATGCATACTGGCAAAAACAAATAGTGCACTTATAGATAATGTCACTGCCACACCAAGTAACATATTAATTCCATACAAAACCCCCTAACCTAAAACAACATCAAATAAAAGTTAAAATACACAAACAAACATAAATACATCAAATATTTAAAAACTAATTTTGATACTTTTCTCATTCACACATTGTCACATTCAACCAAACTCACACTTGTCAAACCACTGATATATTGTCAGATTCAACCAAATTCACATACATACCCGTAAAACCTTTGAAATATATGCATTCCAACCAATTTGGGGAGATCTGGATATCATCTATATGTAACTCTATATCTATAATATATATATATATATATATATATATATATATATATACACACACACACACACATATATATATATATATATATATATATATATATATATATATATATATATATGCATATGTGTGCTTAAATAATCTGAACACCCAAGTGTCAGCATCATGTCAACACAAAAATATTGAAAACACAATGTTGACATGTTATTGCACTTGCTCTGAGACATAACCTTTTAGCATACGCCCCCAAATTACTTGTTAATTAAACAGTCTAACTCTGAGATCAGATGTTACCAGGGGAAATGGAAAATTCCCAAACCCTTGTAATGTAGAGATCTTACACAATTAGTAACCAGCTGTTTTGTCAACTAAAGTGTGTCAACAAAACAGATGTCAGCTTTTAAGAAAGCTGACTTCATTAATGTCTACCATATTGGCTGGATGTTGATTTACTGAATGTTCAGTCTTGTAAATATAGTTTTGTTTTATTGAATTTACATTTCAGTGATTGTGCAAATGACTGAATTCTGTTTCATTGAATGGTAAATATACTTGGTGGCAATTAACATGTGTGGGTAAGGCAAGTGTGGGTTTAGGTATTTAATGTCAGAAATTTGAGGGGAGTGCTTGTGAGAGTATTTGAGAATTAGGTTTAGAGTAAGGGCCAGGGAAGGGGCTAGATTTAGTATTGTGCTTGTGTGGTGCTTTATGTGATTTGTATGTGAGTGCTTTGTGTAGTGATAGCATTACAGAAAGCATTTTTCTCAAGATTTGGTATAGGTTTGGGATTAGTGGCAGGGTTAGCACACATTTTTAAGAATGGGATAGGGTTACCACATCTCTCTTTATGTAGGACAGTCCCTATATGAGCACTTGTGTCAAAAAAATTAAAAATGGCAAATGTCCTGAAATTTTATGAGAAATAATCACAGCTCTCAAACTCTTAGCACAAAAATTTGGACAAAGCCAAAAATAATGGGGGGAGAAAGCCCCAAAATTAGGGACTAATTTTAAATATTGCTCTTATAAACTTAGAAAGTTGCTAGAATAAAAGTTCTTGTGTTACCATCATTTTCTGAAGGATATGAAGTCAGAAACTCAAGTGATTTGCCACAAAAATCCAGAAAACCACAAATTTTATAAAGAACAGACCAAAACTATGAGTATCAAATCTAGATATTCTGTGAAAATATGGACAGTTGAAAGGTATGGAAACAATATTTTATAAGTTTGGCTCCCTACTGAAATGTTTGCACTCGAAATGCTGACAAGCCAAAAAAAAAAAAGGCAGAAAACACAGAAGAGCAGCAAATTACGAAAATTGCTTTTCTCCTTTAAACTTCTTTTTGCAGGTGAGGCAAGCCCCCCATACCCCCCGAACTTGTATATACAAACACCAAGATTACTATACTTCAGAGAAAAAGGAATGTTCTGAGAAATGGCATCTCGGACTTGGTATACATAAGTCCAATCTTTCTGCCATTCAGTCTCTGCATTTTTGGACTCACTCTACAGGGTCCCAAAATTTCAAATGTTTACCCATAAGCTTCCTTTAATACTTGCATAAAACAATTATTTTTGTATTTAAAACACTTAGATATTATATGGAATGGCATAAGCAACTCAAATTCTATAATAATAAGCTTTTATTTTCGCAAAAAAGTGATACTCAGTCCTCTTCCCTGGCTGCAGGAAGATTGTCCTGCAAAATTTCATGTTTAAAAAAAAAAGTCCCACTTTGGGCATCCAAAAAGGTGGCAACCCTAGAATGGGGAGGGACTTCCCACTTTGGCTTTATTGGTCTGGATGTTTTAATAAAGAGTTACAAAAAGTAAAACATCAGTGGACATTCAAAAGCCATACAGGTATCATTTGCATATTTACCATGAGTCTCCTTCACAAGAAGGAGAATTTTGATTTCCCATTGTCTTTTGATGTTTTTGCATATGTATATTTTTAAGTGACCATTTTACTTGTTGTTATGGTCCTTACTTGGGAAACATTGCAAATTTCTTATCAATACACACAGGTATTGATCTTTTGGGTACACTTATATACGTATATTAAGCTTGATTTAGAGTTAATATGGATTTGGTTTCGATTTTGAAAGGTTTGTCATCGGATAAGGATAACTTACATGTATTTGGATTAGGGTCTATGGACAATTCGAATATGGATTTAAATACTAATGACCCAGCGAATAGTTGTAATTATGTTTTTCAGAAGCTCACCAAGTGCATGAAAACACTATGCACTAATGTGTGGCTCTTGAAACTCTTTAAAGCTTACCAGCTAAAGGGGATTACCCCTAGCGGGTTGCAGGTTAGAATACAACCCTTAGTGAATAATATAGATGACACTTTGGCTGAACAATGGGCCCAGGTTCAACAGTGGATGTCCATGGGTTTCATTGTGGCTTTAACAGCCTTTTACAAATGTACAGTTGATAATTGTATCACAGAAGTGGGTTTGATATGTGAAGAAACTAAAAGTTTTGAGGATTTATCTTGTTATTCAACAGGCCTGAATCAACTTAGCACATAACTACTCAATTTGGAGAAACAATTAAAGAAGAAAATTGAAAACATTTAACCGGGACATGGATGATTATGACAGGTGAAAACCCTTTGGCTCATATAAACAGGTTAAATTTGGTCATTCAGAGATTAGACTCTACAATCAGAAAAGAAAAAGACCAAAATCCATCTTAAAGAAATTTAGGGGGTTGAACGTCCGTACATCAGGCGAGGATTCATCCCCTACCATGGATGTGGATGGCAACCAAACTTTGGAATCCCCTACCCCTAAGAGACGCAATTTGGATGCCCCTTTAGGGTCTGGACACATAGGGGAGGCAGAAAACATAGGGGCAGTAAAGGATCTCGAGAGTCTTCTCAAGATTAAGATACAAAAATAAATGATACTTGCAATGTTTTCAATATTTCATCCATATCCCTCTCTGAGGTGGAAATACAAGTACTTAATAAAGGCTTAAGTTTTGTACCTGGCTTTTTTTGTATCTGAAGATTCTTTGGCACAGGATGTAATATCATTTTGTCGTTTACTTAAGATTGCTTCTTGATGGGGAGACTACAGCTACTAATACTAATTCCTTCAAATTTCACAAATCGACCTTTATCCCATCCATGCAACAACAGGTGGCTTCCTTTCAGTCCAGTGTTCTCAAAGATTTACATTTTCATGTCCATGAACATTATACATTATCTCATAATCTCTCAAAGATTGAAGCACAGGTGGTTTCCAATTTAAAAAATAATAAGAACTTGGTGATTTTACCAGCTGATAAGGGAGGAGCTGTGGTGGTTATGGATTGGGACATTTACTATAATGAAGCCCAAAAGCAATTTAGGGATGGCTGATACTATATGGTCATGCCCTTAGATTCAACTTCTAGGTTCAACGCAGAAATTGACAACTTCTTAATAGAAGCAAGGGAGGAGGGTATTATTACAGATTCCGTTTTATACCACCAAATGGTACAGGATCCCAAATCCCAGTATTTATATCTTCTGCCCAAGATCCACAAGGACTTACACAATCCACCAGGGAGACCCATTGTATCGGGCAGAAGGTCCCTCACCGAACCACACTCACAGTTCCTAACTAAACACTTACAACCATTATTGAAATGTATTAGAGCACACATATAGGATACCAACAGTTTTGGGGTATTATCTCTGATATGCAATTGGAACCAGGCTAGCTCCTTTGTACACTTGATGTTACTGCCCTGTCTACCAACATTCCACATTGGGCTGGCCTTTGTTCACCATAATATTGGCTAGACAAAAGTGAACTTTATCAGCCTGGATTTAATATGTTTTTGGTCTGTCTAGCGAAGCATGTTTTAACCAAAAATGTTTTGTATTTTCAGGATCAGTGTTATTGGTAGGCACAGGGCATAGTTATGGGGACATCCTTTGCCCCCATTTATGCTGATTTATTTATGGCTAATGTGATCTTGGGCATAATTTGCATTTGGAGGACATTGATATTTGGAGACATTACCTGGATGATTGTTGGTTGGTTTGGAGAGCTGACAGTACATACCTTCATGAATTTGTAGAATATTTAAATGGGAACAAGTGGGGAATCCGGTTTACAGTTCATTACCATACACACCAGATAACTTTTCTGGATGTTCTAATCACTAGGAATGTGGATAATACTCTAGATAGTGAAATTTTCTGGAAATACCTACAATACAATTCATTATTTCATGCATCCAGCTTTCTCTCCCAGCATATTATCAGAAACATCTCCAAATCAAAATTCCTTCGGGTTAAACGTGTTTGTTCAAATATGGGTACATGTGAACAATATAGGCGTGATCGAGGTTACAAATATGGCAATATTGTTACTGCCAGTAATTGGGCTTATAGCCAGGATAGGAAAGACTTGTTGACATACAAGGAACATCCATCTGATAAGACACTGGATTTGAGGTTAGTTACTGCCTATTGACGCAACATGGGGGCATTTATGGATATCAGTAACAGGCATTGGAATATTTTGCTTTTGGATTACAGGCTATTGGATATTCTTGGTAACAAATGCCTTTTCTCATTCCATAGAGGGAAGACACTTGGTTCTCACTTCAGCCATTATAAGCATTATCAAGGGATTTCTATTACACAACAACAATGCACCATTACAGGGGAGATGCTATGTGGTTGTGTCTGTTGTGGGCACTCCACACACTGCACTAGAGTGAAAAAATCCAAACAGTTCAGCAGTAAAAATACTGCTTTTGTCTAAGATATTAAACTCCGGGCTAATTGTCGGTCTGACTGGGTTATATATTTGGTAACATTTACATGTTCTGCCTTCTACATTGGCCAGAAAAAAAAGACCCCTACGCTTACGTATTAGTGAACATTTCAGCGATATCAGAAATAAAAGACAGACAAATGCATTATACAAACATACACTTAAATATGTCACTGCTCCCTACAGGTTTACTGTCATTGATAAAATATTCGATGACAAGACTAATAAATCTGGGTGGCATACAGTTCTTAATTTCAAAGAGAAAAAGTGGATTATTAAATTAGGTTGGCTCTTTCAGCCTGGACAAAATGACCATCTATAACTACCCAATAGCCAACTCTGTTAAATTAAAGGATTTGTATAAATAATATGGATGTGATTATGCTCTGTTTTACACTGAGGAAGGCTATCTCAGCTGAAACCAGTCTGGTTGTTTTTTTGAGGGGTTAGAGGTTCTTACCCTACCCTTTTGGTACTTACGTCTGAATAAAAATTGAGTTTTTTCAACCACATTCAAGTGCTGGTCTCTATTTTTGAATTTGTCTGAAGTCTATTGGGCTTGTGCACTTGCCATACTTGTGAGGGCGATTTTTGCTTAACATTGCAATTACCCTATTGTTGTGGACAAAAGTTTTTTTAAAAAGCCGAGTGTTTTCAGAAAATGTCAGTCTATCCACTTATGCTACATACATGGGCCTATAAAATGGGTGAAAATGTCATGTTTGCAGTTAGTGGGTTGGACTTTACTGGCCTGAATGCTTTAATAAAGACTTATAAAAAGTAAAAAGTCAATGGGCATACAGAAGACATACAGATGGAATACCTATATGTCCTAAAGGGATAATTTGCATATCTCACAGGGGCCTCCTTCAAATGAGGTTTAAGATGTTAGAAAGTAAAGACTCTGGTTTACCACAACATTTTTAATGCGTTTACATCATTGAACATAGACAGACTGCAACGGTTGCCACCTCTCCATGATTACCCAGGAGTCTCCAGGATTTTTATAGCATCTCCCTTCCCCAGAAGTAATTCAAAAAACATCAAAAAATGTCCAGGAATAATGACATTACACTCTCGCTTAACTGGAACTCAAGCAATCGGCATGCACTCACACACGCTCGCATTCACGCTCTCTCTCCTGATCTCTCACACACACACACACACACACACACACACACACACACACACACACACACACACACACACACACACACACACACAGTCACTCCTTCATTCATATCTGCATTCATTCATGCATCACATTCAGTCTCCCGATCTCACACACACAGTCACTTCCTCATTCATACCTGCATTCATTCACACATCGCACTCAGTCTCCTGATCTCAAACACACACACAGTCACTTCCTCATTCATACCTGCATTCACACATAGCTCTCACTGTCTGTCACACCCACACGCAATATACCCACTTATGCATTCATTCATACATCGTTGTCTATCTATCTCTCAAACGCACACAGCCACACACCCACTTACCTCTCAACTGTACAAATTGTCACAGAATGTCCAGATTTTTGCCTGATATTTTTGGTCCATTTCTCATAAAATTGTGGTTTTCTTGCATATTAGTGGCAAATAATTAAAGACTGAAGTTAGAAAATAATGACAGACATTTGAGTTTCAGACTTCATACCCTTCAGAAAATTCATGTTAATGCAAAGCCTGTTATTCTATCAACTTTCTAAGTTTGTAAGAGCAATATTTAAAAATTGTCCCTATTTTTGGGTCTTTGTTGCACTTTTATTTATGCCTTTGTCTAGATTTCTTGCTCTAAGAGGTTGAGAGGTATGCACTTGACTTACGCATTCATTCACACATCACACACTCAGTCTCCCTATCGCTATCTCACACACACACACACACACACACACACACACACACACACACACATACACACACACACACACACACACACACACACACACACACACACACACACACACACACACACACACACACACACACACAGACACACACAAACACACACACACACAATCTCTTGCTCCATACCACTCAACCTCTTAGAGCTAGAAATCTGGACAAAGTCCCAAAAATAGGGACAGTTTTTAAATATTGCCCATTATTTACTGTTTTGTCCAGATTTTTTGTTCTTAGAGTTAACTCTCTAGCAACTGGAAATTACACTTATCCGGCATCTACCAAGAATAGGGGAATAAAAAAGCTGCTTAACCATTTCCTTAGTTTTATTATGTATTTCACTTTCTTGGGTTGGTTTTCCAAACAAGAAATTTCTTATCCATAAAAAAAATTAACAGCTCTATGTCTACATGTTTTTGAGTGTGGCTGGACTATCATCCATGTATGACACCTTAAGATTGACCCTATAGCTGCCTGCTGCCCTGGAAGCAGAGTCTGTACTGTATCAATCCCCAAGCGTGCTGGATAACTTAGAGTCTACTGTACTTAATTTGTTGCCTTGGCTGCACTGCGCATGATCAATAAAACCTCGCAAGTCATAATGGCTGAATCAAAGCATTCGGGGTCTGAATTTGAAAGTTGTATAAAGGCAAAAAAGAAATATCAATGTTCATTCAATGATGAATGGTTAAAAGAAGATGATTTTAAGGATTGGTTGGGTAAGAAAACAGAGTCTGAAGCAGAATGCAAAATTTGCCATCACACATTTACAGTAAAGTACGAGGGACGCAGATCAGTATTAATGCATGAAACATTGGAGAAACATAATAAAAATGTGAAGCAGATTAAGCAAAATACAGTCATGAGGAGCTTCTTCAGAAAAACAAATACCAAAGAGGAGGATCTTATAGCAGCTGCTGAAGTAACTCTAATTTACCACAGTGTTAAGCACCATCACAGCTATGCAAGACAAGATTGCGGTAACAAAATTTTCCCAGAATCTAGTATTGCAAAAAAGATTGCTTGTGGCAGAACGAAAGCAACTAATATAATTGAAAATGTTCTCACTCCTGCTTCACAAGAACAGTTGATCTCTGACTTACAAGAATCAAAGTACTTTTCAATAGCAACTGACTCTTCAAACAAAAAAGCGTTAAACTTTTTCCAGTTAAAGTGCAGCATTTTTCAAAACAAGAAGGAATAAAGCATGGTTTCCTAGACTTTTATGAAGATTCAGATGAAAGCAGTGAGGCTGAGATAATGGGTAGATTAGTTGAAGTGATAGAGAAAAATGGATTGGACATAAGCCGAGTGTCTGCATTTTCTGGGGATAATGCTACAGTGAATTTTGGTAAGAAGATTTCTGTGTATGAGAAACTGAAAAAAAGAAATTCTGAACTCATTTTGGCGAATTGCAAGTGCCACATTCTGCAAAATTGTATTAAACAGGCATGCAAAACTTTGTCAATGGACGTTGAAATTCTCATTCTCAAAGTTTATGCTGAATTTTCAGGATGTGCCAAACGAATTGCACAGCTGCAGTCATTTTTCAAGTTTGAGGAATTGGAGTATCAAGACATTCTTCTTCATGGACCAATGAGGTGGTTATCATTACTTCCAGCACTTGAAAAAATACTTCTAGTATGGCCTGCTTTGCAGTCTTACTTTGTTTCACGGGGAGAAGAAGAATGTCACAAAGTAATTTGGGATGCCTTTAGAGACGAAGAAAGTGAGTTCATACCTAGACTATACCACTGTTTTTTACACAATGTTATGCAGGTCTTTCAAAGTAGTGTGCTAATGTTACAGTTGGATCAAACTACTAGTTCCGAACTGCATGATATCATGGTTGGTGTACCACAGAAAATTGCAGATCCCAAGCAAGACAAATTTTATAGAAAGGCTACTGCAGACATGTTTAAAAGAATTCCACAGGATAAGAAAAGGCACTTTGAAGCTGATGCTATCAATTCTACAACAGGTGTTTAAATTACCTAGACAGGTGGTATAATTAACAGGATTCAGAATTTCAAGCAATGAGAGCTTTAACCTTGAAAGAACCAGTGATGTGGAGCTTATTCGAGGAACTGGCAAACAAGATGCCCATTGTCATTGACAAAGACAAGTACTATGACAACTATTGTATTCTGTGTGATGTCCAAACAGAGCTGATGAAAAAAAATGAACGAGTGGTCAATCGGTGAAAGGATTTTTTGCAAAAGTGACACATAGGAAATGTGGTGAGGAACTCTTTAAAGTTGTATCCTTCGCATTTTCTATACCTGTGTAGAATTCTTCGAGTGAACAAACTTTCAATGTAATGAATTCTTTGTGGACCAAAGAAAGAAATCATCTGGGACTTGGTATTTTGCGAGCTGAGCTGCAGGTGTGTGAAAATTTCAGGTACAGTTGTTCTCAGTTTCATGAATTTTTGATGAAGACACCCAAATTGTTAGCATAGCTCTCAACCTTCCATGTCCAAAATGAGGAACACTAGCCCTCATAATGTGGAATAAATAGGCAAAATGTGGAACACATACTAATGGCTTACTAACAACTTCAACTAGGAAGGTGATAGGATGGTTAAAATATGCTGGTTTTACTTAGAAAGAAGATGTTTTAATTAATGTATATGATTCATTTCTATTTACAATGGATTTCACTAAAAAAAAATTCCTAACACTGAATGCGTGACAGAATCTTTCAATGTGGAACATTGAGGAACTCCGAGGAACATGAACTTTTTAAGACCCCAAATGAGGTACGTTCCTCGTAATGAGGTACACTTGAGAGGTATGATTGTTAGCGGTTGCAACATCTGATCAGAAATATACTTTTAAGTGCAAACAGTTTTCGTAACTATACCAAAGCACATAGAATGAACATTTGAATAATTAGTTTGCAGTTGTATTATTGTTTTGAACTTTTCCTGTCCATAGTATTCATTGTACAATCATTATGAATATTAACATATCAAAGACTGATAGTCTCCAAGTTGGACAGCACTTAGGCCAAGCAATACATTTTGTGTTTAACATTAAAATAGCATCTCCAGGAATTAGCCTTATGTGAGGTGGCAACCCTACAGACTGCAGACTTCCATTTACTCAACTCATCTGTGGGTTCTGCCATGAACATTTGCTGACAGGTTCATTTAAGTTCCTTTTTAACATAATTCACAGTACATTATCAGAGTGTTCGTCTTGGAGCTACTCTACTGTTCCTCAGATGTACTTGTTAAGAAGCTGTACTATAACTAGTATTACAAAATAATGTTGATGGCTTTGTATGCCGGTATCTGTTTTACACTACATTTTAACAGTGGCTTGGACCGTTAGTCCTAATAAATACTAGTTATGACAAGTCTTAGTTCTGTTTTAGTATGGAGTAAAGAACAGAGGAATAAAATTGATCCACTAGAGAAGGAATGTTGCTGCCTACCACACTGCTTGGTACTGGAAGTCAACAAGTAACCCCCAACTAGAGATGATGGGATCAAATCACTAACAGCTCTTTCATTCTGACAGGATGGTGTGGGTTTCTGTAACTGCAAGACTAACCCCTGATGCCAATCTGTGTGGCAGCAATCTGCATTGTACTTAATGCAACTGAAGTGAGGGCTGCAATACTGTGCCTGTGACTACACATAAATGTTGTAAAAGTCAGGACAGGCAGAAAACTTCATCGGCAGTCTGTGCCATGGAGGTTGGCTCCCATTCATGCCATTGACATGATGTCAAACATCAATACACATTTTGTTGTCTGGGAGGCAGAAGAGGGGAATTTAGTGGTGGTAGTCAGAGAAAGAGAAGCTCTCCTTGATAGATCTGAGAAGAGTCCAGGGATGTGCAGGTGAATAAATATGTGCATTTAAAAAATATAGTGGACAAGTCTAAATACTGATCATGTAAATTCTGCCAGGGAGGTAAATCAGGATTTGAAATTCATAAAAATTCTCAGAAAAGGCTCACTGTAACTGTAACATAATTTGTTCCTTCCTGTTCGCACCTTTGTGGGTTCATTGTTTAATATTCTGAAGAATCATCACTGTCAAATGCTAGATGAAACTTCTCAACAGTCTGAAACATCTGACAACAAATATCATACGCATCCAACATAAAGCTACAGGATTCTCCCTAAAATATAATAAAAAATAATTGTATGTATTATTACAATTAGTGCAAGAAAGCAACAAACACCTGAGACTTGCATTGATATAGACCTCAGTTGCCAATCTTCTTTCTTTACAAATTACAAAAAAAAATGTATTCATGAAAATAGCACACTCAAGGAACAGATATGGAACAACCACTTTCCCTTTCTAGCACCCTGTCTGCAAACACAGCCAATGGCACACAACTAAAATGGCATCAGTTTGTAGCCTGGCATAGATACTGCAAGGTAAGTTCTATTTTATAACAATCTATAACAAAAGATTCTGAAGGTTCCTTGTTTATGTTTGTCCAACATGGTATTTAAGCTAAAGGTTGTAGTCAAAACAATTTATTTTAACCCACAGTACAGGAAGCAGGCCACGAATGAACCAGCAGCACCTGAAGTTCTTGTCAGTCTTTGAATAAGTAGAATCCATCTGATGACAATTATAAAATATGAAACATTATATTTAAAAAATAAAAAGGAAAAAAAAATACAGATGTTCATTATTTAGCCAGTTATTTCTAGAAAAAAATAACAGGTGAAAAAATTATACTATACATTATCCTCTTCCCCTAATGGCCATTAAATTGTTTTTTTTTTTAGTTAATTAAACTTTATATAAATACTGAACTATATAGTTTATTAATGGCGAGTTGCAAATCTGTGGAACCCAGTCAGTCACAGGACCTTTACTCTTTCTAAGAGATGTCGTACGTATATTGGGAATGCAAAAACCTAAGTGCATTATTGCTCTGGATCTGAATGTACTCAGCTATAGGCCTAAGACTGATCAGTCTAAAGAACTGGCCATCATTTTTACTTCTGATGTGCTTCATATTTATTTACCTAGTGTCTAGCAGTCACAGAGAGCATGCTCAGCCCTGTACCAATGAATCTAGGCACTTTGGTTGAGTTACATTACATGTTTAGGGGGTGGAAACACATAGAAGTAATATTAAGGTGCGTTCTTGTTGATCAGGTATAGCAATCCTTGTGTTTCTGCCCATGAATACTCACAGGTTTTCCTCACCGTTAACTAGTTAATCCTAACGAAACCCAAATGTAGCGACATCCCACTGCTTCTGTTCACTGCTCCTGCAGCTACATCCATCCATACAATTTGTGTCAATCTTCCTTTAAGAAGGGAAGTAAACCTCATGGCAAAAATGGAAAATTAACAAACCAACAGGCTGTCTCGCCTAAAGCTGATGAGATCCTCTTGTTGTACCAGCAGCAGTGATGCCAGCACAGAATGCAGGATGTCTTGGGTTCAAATATTATATGAAAGCTAATACTTTCCTTTTATACTTCTGATTCTAACAGTACCTAACCAGAAGGCTTTCTCTGCATTTGTATATTACTAATCTGACCTTAATCATCATACTCGGGGATTCCATAGCTGACAGGAAAAAGCTTTTCAGGAAAAGCTCACCACCTATCAGTCCATAGGCTGTTGTTAGTTCAACTGCAGTGATGCCAACATGTAATGCTGCAGAGCTTGGGTACAAATCCCAAATGAGAGCTAACAATCTGCTGATTTTCTGGTTGCAAGTATTTGTAATCCCCCATTACATCCAACGTTACTGTTACTTGAAAGGGTATGGGAGTTGGATTTATGGCATTTACTGAGTTATTATACGAACGGCCAGGGTGAGTTTAATTTAAGCTCTGAGGAGAGGGACTTATTGAATACAGTAAGGCAAATGAACATTATCCAACACTGATGAAAACGAAAATATTCAGAACTGTGCCTTTTCTGCAAATGAACATTAGCATAATGAAGCCTGACAAGGGTGGGGGGGTTAGTTGTGATGGACATTCATGACTATACTGATTTATAGCATTCTATTTAGTGACACATACAACCAAGTATCTAGGAATGACATAAACACTGTGCATAGGAGAATTCATACCCAACTTAGTGGCATGTTAATGGAGCAACGCATTCCTATGTCTGAATTCATGTTTTTAAATGTGCCTAACCCTACCAACCTGATGATGTTTGGGTTGCCTAAGTTGCATAAAGACATAGGAATCCCTCCAAAGTGACCCATTGTGGTTGCTCATAACTCAATTACATCCACTTCTGTGAAATTCCTGGATGTTAAATTGAAAGGTTTGCTAAAGAAAGAGTCTTATTTATGTGTAGACGCATGGGATTTCCTTAAGAAGTTTAATCAAATGGGGTTTAATGAAACTTTCATTTTTTTACTATAGATGTGACAGATTTGTATTCAGTGATTTTGCATGATATAGGAATCACTTAGTTTAATGACTTCCTTTTAAAGAATGGTGTACATCAAGACAGTATTAATTTGTTTGAATAAATGTTGGGAATAGTGTTGAAAAATAATTTCATTTTCTTTGTTTTTTTATGCAAGAAAAGTATGTTGCTATGGGATCTCCCTGCAGGTCACTATATCCCAACATTGTAATGTTAGAGTAGGAACACAAACTTCTTTTTTAAAAATAAGATGTTTAGGGCTTCTGGAATGTTCTGTTAATGTTGTCAAATGTTTGCCTTCCCTCCACAAAACCACATTGATCCATATCTATGAGTTTTGGCATTATTTTTCCCATTCTTTTACCTATTATAGACATGAGCACTTTATAATCGTGGTTTAATATTGGAATGTAAGTTTGCCTATGTCACAACTGATAATTTAATAAAGGTGTTTGGGAAAAAAAAGAATGTTTAGGGCTTGTGAATTATATGTCAGTTACCTGGATGATATTTTTATCATCTGGAAAGATAGTAAGGATAAAGTGAGTACATTGTTGGAATATCTTAAAAGTACCACTGATTTCTTGGAATTTACCTATGAGATGAATGAAAATAGAATCACTGATTTGGATGTTTTGCTAATGAAGGATTCAGTGAATCATAGGTATATGTCAGCAATTTATAGAAAACCTACACACTCTAAGGCATTCTTGCATTATACTAGTTCATACCCTAGGTCCCACGAAAAAAGCCATTGTCAAGGGAGAATATGTAAGTGTCACACAGATCGTTTCCTTGCAGGATGATTTTTTGATGGAATGTAGATTGTTGGAGGATATGTTTTTAAAGAGAGTTTACTCTCCTACATTTATAAATGAAATCAAATTAGAAGTGATAAATAAGAGGAATCAATGTTATTTTACACCTCTTCTTACTTCATGGAATGTAGACATTGGTGTACATCAAGGGGATGTGGTGGACAGAGTAAATAATGAGGGAAGTAATTTTTGGTTATCTTTTATTACTACTTTTACCATTGAATGTGATCGGGTTAGAGAAGTTCTCTTTAAAAATTGAACAATACTAAAACAGGGTAGGACTATTAAAAAATGAGTGAAAAGCCCCTTATAGTGTTTAGGAAGGGTTGTAATTTCAAAGATTTGGTTGAACGTCCAATCACTAATAATAATAATGTTACACTTTGCTATATGGGTAAATGTGGCAGTTGCAGGCAATGTCAATATATTCTTACAGGTGAACTGTTTGATATTAATGGCTACCAACTTAGAATCAAAGGTAAATTTAATTGTAACACCATCGGTATTACATATAGGGGCTTGTGCCAATGTTGTTCGGCCTTTTATATCGGCAAAACTGAATGGAAATTGAAGAATAGGATATATGAACATGTTTATGAACTCAATAAACAGAGACCGATCAATGCCTTATTTAAACATATATTAAAATACCCAAGACACAATTTTAAATTTATTGTAATTGAAAAAGTTAAACAAAGCCCTAGGGGTGGAGCTTGGGCATTATTTTTTTTTTAAAAAGAGAATTATATTGGATTAAAGCAGTGGGGTGGCCAGGACTCAAAGAGTTGGCATCTATTGGATATATTTTAAAGCTAAAAGCACAGACTAGATAGATGATTAGTTAAGATTTTTGATAATTTTTTATAGAGAAAAATGTAGGCTTTTTTGTATATTTACATATTCAATATATAACAGATATATTTATATATGTTTATGTATGGTTTTGTGTATTATTTTTTTTAAAGATTTGTGCACTTTAAGGTAATTGAGTGATAAGGGTTGATTAATGTCACGTGACTTTGAATTATTGTATTTAATTCCAATCTCTGTGATTTATGGGCATCTGATGAAGTCTTGTTGTTGTTTGGGATGAAAGCGCTTAGCTGGTTTTGAATAAATTGTTTTTTACCAGGAACTACATACTTTTACCGTCTGGAGTTTCCATCTTTTTTATTTTTTAACTGCAGTGATACCAACATGTAATGTTAAAGATCTTGGGTACAAATCCCAAATGAGAGCTAACATTTCCTTTCATGCTTCTGATACTAAACTAGATGGACATATACATGCTACAATGATGCCAGAGTGATACATATATTCTATGTTCTCTAAATGCAGCAATCATTAGCTGATACAGATAAAAAAAGTTCCTGAAATGCTATAAACTGGCACATGCCACAAACACCAGGCAGTCAAGTATGAGCTTTCTAGTACATCTTCTGTAATGTAGATAACCATATATATATAAATATATAATATATATATATATGTGTGTGTGTGTACATAATGAGAGACAGAGATTTCACCAAGAAAGCAACATCTACCTGTCTACCTACAGGAACTGAAATCACTCAATATTAAAACCAATACCAGTTTCCTAGGTGATCTATACTATTCAACTAAAGACTGGAAATTTTCACCACCACTATTGCACAAGTAGAGAGTCCTGCATTCTGTCAATACAAATGTTCTGGAACAATTTGTCAGAGTACCTACTGGGGGGAAACAACATTTTGGATACTCTCCTTAATAATGGGACATCTTGCACCATCCCTTGCATATCTTCATTACTTGTTAGGTCTGACCATAAAGCCATCTCCTTTGAAACATAAATTAAAATCTGGGACCCCTTCCACATGGTAACTTTAGAAATGTCTCTAAGACAAACTACATACTCCTAAGTGATACACTGGCAAGGTTCAAATCCCCACCAAACACAGTTAACTCCACTGAATGTTTGGACATATAACCTACCACACTATATCAGGATGTAAATAGCCCTATAGATGCAGCTGTATCCTATAGGAACAAGTGCAGGGAAGACCTCAGAAACAAACTATCATATCAACAAGTTTTACAACAAAAAGAAGAGAATTTTGACCAAAACTAAGGAGAGTGATTCCCAGAATAATAGAGTTCCAGTCATTGAAACAAACAAACAACTCAATAGCTTAATAACATCCACCAAAACAAAGCTTGAAGCTAAATAACCATCCAAACCAAAGACAATCACAAGGCCTGTTTTAGTTGCTTTCAAAATCTCAGAAGCATAACACAGTAATGCCCTGAGCTGACTGTGAACAATGTTACCTACACTGAAGTGAAAGATAAAGCAAAAATACTGGATGATAAATTCAGCTCAAACTTTACCCCTCTCTTCCCTCTGTCTATCCCACAAGATATCCTAAAACTGACTCACCTCCAGTTATTGCAGAAGATCATGTTGTAAAAGTGATGTCAAAAGCTAAGCATACTGCATTGATTGGTCCTGAAAATATCCCCGGATGCATCTTAAATAGCATGAAGCATGACTTAGCCACCCCCTTAATAACTCTACCTCAGCCTCTTTACAGGTTTTGTAATAAGTGAATGCAAGACAACTACAGTAGTTCTCCTGCATAATAGAGGACTTTCCTCAGACCCAAGCAATTAAAGACCCATATGTCTTACCAGCCTCATTTGTAAAGCCATGGAAATACTTATCATGAAACTAATAATTAAAGACATAGGGAACCACCAAACACTGGACCTATCTCAGTTTGGATTTGTCAAGTGCAGGTTATGTTCAATCAGACTGGTGGACATTTTTGGCAAAGTCACTTAAGCAATGGATGAAGATAAAATGGTACACGCTGCATACCCTGACCTGGCCAAAACTTCTGACACAATCCCCTACTCAAGCATAGAAGAAAAGCTAAATAAACTCCAAATAAACTAAAGATTCAAGACCTAAACAATATGTCCTGCATAGACCACCTCAGAGCTCTTTCACTATACTTGATATCCTACAGACTGGTAAGAGGTGGCCTGTGTTTGGCAAAAAAGGTATCCTCTTACCCAATACTGATGGACCTACTGCACATCAGTAAATCAAATGCCATGATAAATACTCAGTCCAGGGATCTAAACCTCTTCTGCAAAGATCAACAGAATGGTTTGGAGGAACAAGTATATCTTGCAAAAGATGCAACTGCTCTGGAAAAAGACTCCACATCTATGTAAAACAAAGCTCATCCCTGTCTATATTCAAGAGCAACTTGGATCTACGGATGGTTAATAGAAAATTTACCATAGGACTGCCCCCTTTCCTACTAATGGACAGAGGCAGCTCCAAAATGTTTTTTCACATGCATAAGTCCCGTCAAATTATCCATGGTATGATCTCGGTTATTCTCGCTAGGGATGATATATAATTAAACACCATGGGATGGGTCAGGTCAATGTAACACTATAGGGGATAGGTTAATTCAAGTACTAAAAGGGGAATTGGTTAGACTTAACATGGTCTGCAAGGGCAGCCAGTCTAGTACTTACCCATGAAAGTATAGTACAGTGTACATTCAGTTAATCGTGTCATTTCATATACAATGCACCTATAAGTTATGCCTTGCTTTGGCACTTCCTGCCATCTGAGCAATCAACATGGTCACTTACTCACCAGTTTCTGTCTCTCTACCTTTGTTGGTGCATATGAAGTGCCATCTAAAAGTCCAGCTAAGACAGTGTGTTACACTAAGATTGAAGAATTCACTACAGAAGCAACTTTTAGGCAGCTTCAGCAGTTCCCATAATGAGTCTATAAAAATGCCAGAGGAACTGTTTCTCTTTCACAATTCAGGTTCAGGATTTAAACACTACCAGGAAGCTGTTCTGCAGAAGCATTTTTCCAGTTATCAGGCAACACTTAGAAAATAAACATCAAAATCAGTCAAAAAAGTGGGTTCAGGCGCCTAGCCAGCGAGACATTTCCCTGTGGTACATTTGACAGGGGACACATGACTGAAGTGACATTCAGCTGCAGTGAAATATGGCTGTTTGCAAATTCCCTGTGGACAAAGAGAAGCACACCCTGCCATGCTCACAGCTTTAATAACCAAATGAATGGTGGCAGAAGAAGTAATGAGTGTTGTGCTCAGTGTACAGTACATACTTATGTAACTACAATATGTAGAAGTGTGCTACAGCATGAAGGAAATCCTGCAGGATACTATAGTCACATTTATGCTCAAGTATGTGTTTTAGGTAATGTCCCCTAGACACTGTGAAGGGGGTAGTGGTCCACACACTCCAATTATAAAAGCACTGCCCATTGTGCACTGCATTTTTACTGCCACTGACATGCCCTCTGCCAGCCTGCTGCTGATGCCTGCCATATTGCCTACTGTCTCATGTTCCTGTGGGGACTATGGACATTGCTTCCCCCTCTGCATTTGGTTACTGAAACTGTGGGCATGGCAGCGTATGCTTTTGTTTGCCCACAGGGAATTTGCAAACAGCCATATTTCTCTGCAGCTGAATGTTACTTCAGGCATGTGTTCCCAGTCAAATGTACCACAGGGAAATGTCTCACTGCCTAGGCGCCTGAACCCCAAAAAAGTATCTGAAATTCTGCCATTCACCTAAATCAAAGTAGCAGCTCAGTTAACCAATGAAAAAGGCAGTTTGCAGGAAAGTACAGAAATTGCAGAGGTTTACTGTTACAAATCCTCACTAATGATTCTTGTAGACCTCTCAGCAAAATTAGCAAAAGCCTGCATACATACCACAGTTCACTTAATTTCAGTAAAAATCAACTTCAGAAGGGCATTTCAGTATTCTTTCTCTAGCGGGAACACTTCTGGACTCCTACTTTCAAGAAACAGTTAAGATTCATCATGGACTCCACTGTTCAACTCACAGCATCACTGATTCTTTAAGGACATTTGAAGCAGTAAGTGTAAAACATTAATTTTCATAACGTCTCCTTGTCTAAAAAGAGAGGAGATGTTCAAGTTGCAATCTTTCTACATGTGACAGATAATGATACAATTAGGGTATCAGTACACTTAATTTAACTAAAGAGCAACAATCTGACTTAGAGACTATAGATCTCAAGTTTCAGCAATATTATGAGCCCTAAAAAGATTTTGCCATATATTCGCTTTTTGTTTTTCACAAGAAATCAAGGCCACAAGAACCTGTTGAAGTATATGTGGCTGATTAAATGCACAATGCCAAAGACTAAATCTGGAACAGACTCCCATTCCACATAAAACAAAATTTATCCCTGACCACATTCAACCGCAGTTTAGATCTAAGGATGGGAAACAGAAAATGTACCCCAGGACTGCACCCTGTACTACTAATGGACAGTGACAGCTCCTAAATACTTTATCCCATGCATGGGTCCCCTCAAATTATCTATGGTATGATCCCAGTTATTCTTCTTAGGATAAATGTATAATTATCGACCACAAATGGGTAAGGCCAATCCATAACCAAATGGGATAGATTATTTTGAACACAACAAGGGGAATTAGTTAGGTTTAAACTGGTCTGTAAGCATGGGCATTGGAACCATAGAGCGAGGGGGAGGGAGTACCCCCCCCACACACACTTTTACAGCTGCAAGACCTGTTTTAGGACCCAATGGAGGACTCATGCGTGCATCGCATGAATTTTAAACACAAACGTGCGTGGGAATCACTTGCCGTTTATTTATGAAACTTGCTACTGAGCTCCGTTTACGCTGAAATGTGTGTGTTCACATCATTGCTGTCAGAGACAAAGTAAGCACTGCCATTTATTTATGTTATGAAACTGCTGCTGGGCTCCATTTACTCTCTGTGTGGTTTGTTTACTGTAACGGCTGCTGGGCTTTATTTACTGTGTGTGTGGTTCATTTACTGCTGCTGGGCTCTGTTTACTCTGATGTTCTTCATGTTTCATGGTTGCAGTCATCACATTTGGGTTATCCCTGCCAGGGTAGCCCTCGGCCAGCCCGAATACCAGAGACTTAGTATTTCTGCGTCGGTTGCTGTCGCTTGAGGACTGATGTTAGGTCATCAGGAGTATAAAGTAAGGCAGCCGACATCATTACATCAGTCTTTCTTGCCATGGAGACTGAAGCAGAAGCAGTTCGCACGAGTGCCGGTCGGCCGCTACCTGAGTTTTCATCTACCGAATTGAAGTCTTCTAAAGCTAAGTACCCCATTGGGGATCCTTTATTCTTGCACTAACTAAGGTCAGAAAAAGTTAATAATTGTCTCGTCTGTGGAAAGCAAATACCACACCGAGACTTCCATTCTTACTGCGTCACTTGGTTAGGCCCAGACCACGACGTCCCCCATTGTCGCTTCTGTGCTTTGTTCAGCACCAGAACTATCAGTCGCTGGGCCCTTATTGTAGCCAGAAATTTTCATGTACAGTTCTCGAATTCTGATATGGCTTCAGTAAGCCATCCAACTGCAGATTCTCCAAAAAAAGTAAAGATAAAGACAGAGACAGACCGCATAGGTCCAAACCTACCAACGAAGCTTCCGTTAAGCTAGTCATCAGTCCTCTGGTACTCAGTGAGGTGCTTTCGCAGCCCCTGATGCCCGCTTCAGTTGATTCGCAGGCCAGTACCGAGACCCTTTTGGAGTCCAGAATGCCGCAAAACTTTTCTTTGACTAAGGATCCTGCGGTCGTCTCTACCTTGGATGGGTCTGGAGTCGCTGAGCAGGCACCGGCTTCCGAGGAAGTCCTTCGCACTACTAAATCTTGGCATAAACCGACGTCTTCTTCAGCGACTACCGTTCTTTCAAAAACGATCGAGTTTCTTAGGCCCAGGGTTTGAACCACCTGCTTCCTTGCCTCAGTTTCAAATGCTTAAAAAGGTGGAAGACCTTATCATGCTGATCAGGGGGAGCCAAGCAACCCCCTACAAAAGAAAAAGAGATTTGTCCCCTGTAGTTTTGTCTGACTAAGAATCAGATGACTCTAATGCATCTGAGTATGAAGACATGCAACCCCTTTCCACTTATGAGGATTCTGATGTAGAGGACTCCATTACTTCAGCCTCTCTCCCAGAGGATTTTTCCTTTGGGGAAACCCTGCATACTTTAAGGGAGCATTTCCAATGGGAGAGTCAGGACTACCCTCAGTCTAAAAAGAGACTGAGGGAATTTCTAGATCTTCCACAACACAGACCCCTGGCCATCCCCCCAATCCTGGATGTTGTGGAGGATGTTTTCTTCAAATCCAGCTTGACTCCTGACATCCTACCTCCTGCTCCAAGAAAACCAGACAGGTACTATAGAGTCCCTGATTCACACAAATATCTTTTTAAAAATCCAACAGCTGACCCTGAGGTAATTTCTCAAGGGCCAAAACGGATTAAAGCAATCTCTGCTAAGAAACCCACCCCCTCAGATAGGGAATTCCAAGCTTTGGATAGATGGCGTAAAAAAGTATACACCTTGGCTATTCTTGCTATCTGGGCACTAAATTGTCAGTTCCATATGCTGAAATTTCAGCAACATACCTTGGAACTCCTTAAACAAAAAATGTCTTCCTTTCCTGCTTGGGCAGAATCTAAAGAATTACAAGACTTAATGCATTCTGCAAGTCAAGGAACTAAACACAGTTTTCACTGTGGTTTTAATGCCCTAGAAGCTTCTTGCAGGACAGCAGTCACTGAATCTGTCATTAGGAGACATGCATGGCTTAAGGAACAACCCCTGCCAGACCATGTCAAATCCAAATTGTTGGATGCCCCCTTGCACAAAGATAATTTATTTGGCACTAAGGCAAAAGATGTCTTAAAAAAGATGAAAGAAAAAGCAAAAACTATGCAAACAGTTAAAGATTTCTTACAGGTCCAGCCCCCTAGGTTCAGCAGGCATTGTCCCTCCAAACACTGGTCCTTTCCTGCTCCAAGTAAACCACCCCAGCCTAGGCCCCTTGGAAACAGACCACCCAGACAGCAGCCCCAGGGAATGCAGAGATCTAAGCAGTGGACTACCTCCACTTCAAAACCAGGGAGGTCTAAGCCACCCCCGTATGGTAAGAACTCACAATGACTCACCTCCTCCACCCCCTGCCCACCTTTACTTACCCCTAGGAGGAAAACTCTCCTTTCACTCAAGCACATGGGCCACCATTACCAAGGACCAATGGTTCTGAACACTGTGTCTCAGGGATACAAATTTTCCTTCCACACCCTCCCAACTCCAACAGGGTTCCCAGATCTACCACCAAATCAGTGGGTAGAGGCTCAAAAGAAAATAATTTCCCTGCTCTCTATGAGGGCAGTAGAGCATGTTCCTGCAGAACAGATAGGCCAAGCCTTCTACTCCAGACTTTTTCTGGTAGCCAGAAAAGAGGGCACCTGGCGTGCCATCCTAGATCTATCCATTCTAAATACCTTCCTGGTGATCCCAAAATTCAAAATGCTCACCCTCCAGTAGCTGCTACCCATGCTCTTCAAGGATGCTTGGCTGGCCATCCTAGATCTAAAAGTGGCCTACCTCCACATTCCTATCAGGGAATCATGCAGGAAATATCTCCGCTTCAGGGCAGGATCTCAACACTTTAAGTTCACTGCACTTTCCTTTGGCTTATCTACTGCTCCATGAGTTTTCACAAAATGTCTGGCTCCGGCCATTGCCTTTTACAGACAAAGAAATATTCAAATTTACCCATACTTAGATGACTGCCTTATTCAGGCAGACAGCCAGGTAAAGCTGTAATACCACGTCCGAAAAACCAATGACTTCAATTCCAGATAAATATACTTTTAATTCCACAGCAATAGTGGAAAAACACAATGAAAATAGCAGCAATAAATTTGAATAATCCCAAAAAAGCGTTGTTCTCCTGTCCATAAAGTCTGTACTTGATGTAATACCTGATCAATTAGTCCATCTGCTTCGTTTATACGAGCCATGGCCCTGGTCCCTGAAATTGCCATGTCCCTGCCATCCTCTCTTTCTAGTGTTGTTTTCCGCATTACCTTGTTCACGAAAGTTGGAACGAAAAAATTCCGTGTTACCAGGCCTTGGCAAAGCTGAATAATCACTATCGACACCTTCTTCTTCCATAGAAGAAGCTCCACTTTCAGCAGAATAAAAACTGCGGTTATTATGATAGCCTTGATTCCCTTGCTTCTGAAAGCTCACTCTCCGCTGTTTAGTTGGTAAATTAGATGACAAAATAAAAGCTTTCTTTTTTTCATAATCACGCAAGTCTCTCTGCAATTTATTTTTCTTCCTCTGTATTAAATCTTTTTCAAAGGAAGAAGGACGGTCATTGATGTTCACCAAAAATGTTTCTAGTGTCGAATCAGAAGAAACCTTAGCCACTTCCTCACACACCTTTTTAGTCTCCTCTAATATTTTATTTCTTTTATAATTATCTCTGTCTATAAGAATGGAAACCCATTCCATGCTACATCGATGGGCCGCAGCAATCCATCTGTCATGAAATTTTTGTTCTTGCTCCTCAGATAATTCAAATGGAGCCGAAGGATTTTTAACAGTTCTAGGCCCCCTAGGCATTACTTGTAGTTCTTGGTACCTTTGTAGACTGTTCAAATTATAAAAAATAGCAGTCTCTTTAAACAGCAACTTTTCTAATTGATTACACAGTTCCTGTGCTGCAGGATAAGTAGACAATTCTGTACGCTTACCTGCAGCTGCAAAGGGATTAGCGGCAACCCGTAACCTTGATTTTTCCCATTTTTTGAAAACATTAACTTTGCTTGCTAGCCAGGTAAAGCTGCTCAAGTACCTGGCCTTTGTAAAGACCCTGCTAACCTCCCTGGGGTACACAATCAACAAAAATAAATCCAAACAGGTGCCCACCCAAAAGATAATCTTCCTGGGAGCAAGTCTGAACACAGCATCCCAGATGGCATACCTTAACCAGAGAAACAAATTTTCCTGACAGCCTACTTCTCTCAACTAGCCACCAGGCCCCAGCTATCTGCAAGGAAAATCCTGCAAGCTCTGGGGTTCATGCCATCTTGCATACTACTCATTCCATATGCCAGACTGCATATGAGGAAACTTCAATGATACCTAAAGAGCCTTGGGTATCAGCACTCTCAAGACCTGGAAACTCTTCTACCTATAATTCCTTGCCTCAGAAAGGATTTTCTTTGGTGGGCAACAGCATGCTCCCACAACAAGGGACTGCCCTTCTCCCCACCCCCCACCACCCAGACCCTCACCACAGATGCATCAGACTATGCTTGGGGTTCACACCTGGACGGCAGGTGTATACAGGGCCAATGGAGCTCACAGCAAATCCCTCTGCACATCAATCAAAAAGAGATGAGGGCTGTGCAGCACACCTTGAATGCTTTCAAACCCCTTCTCTCTCCAGGGGTTCTCCTGGTCAAAACAGACAACACCACTGTGATTTGATACATCAACAAGCAAGGAGGGACTCACTCCTACCCTCTATGCAAGCTGGCCATGACCCTTTGGCTCACAGCCTCTTCCATGCAACTACACCTGTTAACAAAATACCTACCAGGCTCTCTCAACTCTCTGGCAGACCAATTAAGCAGAAACCTTCTGGACCCACATGAGTGGCAACTCAACAGAAGTACCTTCACTCTAATAACTCATAAATGGCGAACCCAGAAGGTTGACCTCTTTGCCTCCCACACCAACCAACAGCTCAGCAAATTCTGCACCAGGGAGTATCTCTGCATGGCTTGGAAAGTGGATGCTCTGTCCTTCCCCTGGGTCAATCTATCGGTCTATGCCTTTCCTCCCCTACCTTTCATCCCAGGGTACTGCTCAAAATAAGGGAGGAAAAACAAAGGATCATTATCATAGCTCCAGACTGGCCCTGATAACACTGGTACCCCTTGGTGCACAGCCTGTCCCCACTGCCTCCTTGGCATCTTCCTTAGGTTCCAAACCTCCTGACCCAGAAGGAAGGGGAATTCATGCATCCCCAATTGCAGACATTCAATTTGGCAGCTTGGCTTATTCCCTAACCCCTAGCCAATCTGCCCTAATCAGTAAACAGGTTCTGGATTTTATCCAGAAGGCCAGAAAGTCTTATGCAGATAAATGGAAAAGGTTCCGCACCTGGATCCTGGCTAAGGGAGCCAATGTGACACAGCTCTCCATCCCTCTCATCCTGGATTACTTAGCTGACCTACTGCACAGTGGCCTCTCTTTCTCCTCTATAAGAATTCATGCCTCTGCTATTTCTGCTCATTTTTCCCACTGAGTAGCCCCTTTTCTCATACCCTTTGATCAAACAGTTCCTCAGAGGGGCTTGCAACTTGAGTTCCCCCAGAAGGGCACCAACACCAGCTTGGGGCCTTAACTTTCTCTTGGAAAAGCTCACCCTGCCCCCTTTTGAACCAGCTTCCTCTGCAGAGCTAAAATTTCTCTCCTGGAATACAGAATTCCTTTTGGCCATCACTTCAGCCAGAAGAGTCTCTGAGCTGCAAGCACTCATGGCTGTGGAACCCTTCATCATGTTCCATGCAGACAGGGTATCCCTCCAAACTAACACATCCTTCATGCCTAAGGTGGTGTCCAGTCCATTCATTTGCCCACCTTCTTTTCTAATCCCTAGACAAGGTGGAAATGATTCTTCACTCTCTAGATGTGCACAGACAGCTCAGATTCTATCTGGACAGGGCTAAATCATTCAGAAGGTCTGATTAATTGCTGGTTAGCTTTGCTACAGGGGTAGAAGGCAAAGCCATCTCCAAGCAAACCATTTCCAAATGGATAGCACACTGCATCCATTTCTGCTACATATAAAATGGAAAGCCTCCCCCAAGGGGGTCAGGACACACTCCACCAGAGCAGCCTTCACCTCCACAGTTTTCCTCAGAGGAGTCTCCACCAGGGACATCCTGAAGGCTACCACCTGGACATCTGTTCACACTTTTACCAAGCATCACCACCTGCCTCTCTTCTCCAAATCCAGGGCAGGGTTTGCCTGTGCAGTCTTGCAGGGCATCCTAGCCAGCCCCTAGTTTCCTTGACTGCCTACACCCATTTCCTCAGCTTTGGGAATCTACCCAAATGTGATGACTGCAACAGTGAAACACAAAGAACATAGTACAGTTGTGTACAATTACCATAAATGTAGATGTTCGAGTGTCTTCACTGTTGCAGTCCTAGTTTCCCTCCCTCCATCCCCCGTTATTCTCTTTCTCCTTTTATTACCTTTCTTCCCTGTTATTCTCCTTTCCTTACAAGGGACATATTGGTATTTATTTTCCACTGGTGGGGTTCTTCCACCAGAACCTAGCCTCCTACTTTGGGGGCTCCTGACAGGTTAGGGCAAGAAAAACTGATGTAATAGCATTGGTTGCCTTACTTTATACTCCTGACAATCTGACATCAGTCCTCAAGTGACAGCAACTGACGCAGAAATGCTAAGTCTCTGGTATTTGGGCTGGCCGACGAATACCCTGGTAGGGATAACCCAAATGGGAGGAGTGCAACATTGAATACACTTAACCATCTACATTTATGGTAAGTGTACACAACTGAACTTTTTGCTGAAACTGCTGCTGGGTTTCATTTACTCTATTTTGCTGAAGGGCTCTGTGAAGATTGGGTAGAGATGGGTGAAGGCTGCCAGCCTAACCAAATAGAATTTCATACATAATTCTGGCATTTGTAAATATAAATGTAAAATACAGGCTTGTTTCTTAAATGAAAGAAAATACCAAAATGTTGAACTTCAAAATTGTAGCAACATTGCCATCTGCTGTAAGGAAAACTAAGTCAAGCATTTCACATCTGTTCTTTGAAATTAAAATTATTTCATCGCTGTTTTTGATGTTTTACAATTTGGCTCCAGTCCAGCTAGATGAAGGCTTCCTGCCTAGTGTTTTAAGGTTAAAGTTAATGACCAGAATTTACATGTGGAATGTCCTTTATTGCTCTAAGTGTAAAAGAATGTAAATGCAGTTTGTGTGTGGCCTGGGAACCAGAAGGTGTAAAAGATGATGTAATGTTTAGTGGAACTGCAGTTTCAATTTAAACAGTGAGAACCAGAGATTATTAAGCATTTCTGTCTTGATATCCAACCTACAGCACTGCCTGTTGTCTTAAGTAAGTTATCTAAGAAGTGTGTTTTCTTGTAGAAATAGCTAGGACTATAAAGATTAGACTAAGTGTTTTTCTGTTATGTCAGAACTGTACTACTGAATTATTTTAAGTTTCTGTGTGATCTCTGACCTCTTGAATAGCACTGTGGTATAGTAGTATTGTCTTGTGTTTTTAGTATTTATTATTAAATATTTTTAAACCCTTTTCAACTGTGGCTGGTTTATGTAGAGATAAATTAAGCTCTAGAGTACATTGCATGCTTATACGTGATCCTGGACTAAGCCCTTCCAATAAGCCTTGATTGCTTAGTTAAACTACTAATGGATAATAATATTAAACAGTAATAATGGGACAGCCTTTTACGGGTCTTTGGGTTGCTGATAATTATTTGCTGGTGGTGGCAGTAATTACTACCATATAGTCTAGGAAAAGGGGCACAACTGGAGAATCTGTGTCAGCCTTTCCCAGGAGTGTCTGTGAAGTTGTATAAATATTTATCTCAAAGTGTGGGTGCGTGTCAGCTACTTGGGCAGGGACACGAAGCACTGGTTGGACAGAGAAGGTACTGGAGGTTAGCTTGACAGCTAGGCTGAGATCTGGACCCTATAGCTTTGCCAGTGGGGAGTCTTATTGGATACCTGAGGAGCAAGGGAGCAACCAGCCCCAGACTGACTGTGATCTCTGTGCACACTTAAGGGAAATTGTACTTTACCATGTATATTTGTTATCCTTTCCTCTCATATGTGATGTCCTCTCTGGTGTTAGTGGTGAGGATTGAGGCTCCTTGATTGCTGGGCCAGGGCATGGGCATCACATGGGTTTGGCAGCAGTGGGATATCCACATCACATATTAATTAGATGGCAAATACTAATTGGCTTGTAGTGGTGTGGGTAGAGTGAATCTTGTAGCTTATGTACAGTGATCTCTGAAGGTGTTTTGTACTCTAAAACAGCCACACAGTGAATACTCAGAGTTCAGATCACAATTGTTTTATTTCTTTTGTTAGCTTAGTTAGTCAGGGTGAGCAGGCAGCATGTCAGCAGAGGAGTATGGAAAGCTAACAAGGAGCTAGCTGGTGGAGATGTGCCAGGCTAGGGGACTGGTGCATGGAAATCTGACTAAGGCAGACCTGATTGCAGCCTTGGTTACAGCTGCATCAGAAAACAGCATCCAGGATGACAATCAGACTGGCAGTGGAGATACAATATCCTTGGAGAATGGACAGCTCAACCTTTCTGTGAAGGACAATCAGACTGGCAGTGGAGATACAATATCATCGGAGAATGGACAGCTCACCCTTTCTGCAGTGGACTTAAAAATCCAGCTGGAGCTAAAGAGACTTGAGTTGGAGGCCAGGTGTTTTGAGATAGAAGCCAAAGAAAAGGAGCATCAGAGGAGGCATGAGAGGGAAATGCTGACTCTTCGCCAGAATCATGGAGGTAATGGGGAAGGGAGTAACTGGACTCCAGAAGCACAACAGGTCAGGAAATTTCTTCCGCAATTTAAAGAGGCTATGCAAACAGTATAGTGTTGACCAAAGACTCTGGGTACAGTTCCTGACCTCCTTACTCCATGGTAAAGCTGTAAATGCATTGGCTAAAATGTCTGACATTGCATGTTTTTATTATACTGCTGTAAAAAAATGTCTTTTAGAATGTTTTAAGCTAACACCTGAAATGTATAGGAAAATGTTTTGTGAGCATAAACGCAAGGCAGGTGAAAGTGTGTGTGAATATGTTGCTGAACTGAGCACTTATTTTCATAGCTGGGTAAGTGGATGTCAGGTCACCACTTTTGAAGGGTTGGCAGACCTTTTGGTGAGGGAACAAGCCCTTAGCACCTTGCCTGAGGACATGAGGATCTGGTTAGCTGATAGACAATGTGCTACTTCAGATCAGTTGGGGAAGAAGGGAGACCTATACCTGGCCAGCAGGGCAGCCCTGCACAGGAAGGGGACCCCCAGTACTGCTCATGGGTCTAAAGGAACCCATGGTGGGCAGCACAGACTGCCACAACAGAATCTGCCAGTAGCAGGAGAAGCCACTAGTCCCGGTACATGTCCAAGAGCTAGGGTTAAATGTTTTGAATGCAACCAGTGTGGCCATGTGGCATACAGGTATCCATAGAGGCAAGGTGGGGAACCAAAGGTGAGGAAGGCAGTAATTGGGAAAGACAAAATGCCAATAGTAGGTTGTCTTGAGACAACAGGGGTACTAAACTACCATCCTGCAAGTGTCCTGAGAGGGAAGGATTTGGATGAGGCAGTGTCATGTACTTATGCATTTACATGCAGTGAGGCTAAGCATGTGGGTCTGGTAGCCTGGGGGAGACACAGACAGACTGCATACTTGCAGCCAGGACTGGTGAGGTGGTTACTTCAGGGAGTGAGCTACGCTGTAGCAGTGACACTGAAGGTAAGCCACAGCTCCTTGTGGGTACTAATGTTCCCTTGGACAGGGTAACTGCAAAGGTAGAGGTGATTAGTAGTACCCAGGCTGACAGTGAGGCACCACGGTCAGAGGATGCCAGACTTCCTGTGGATGAGGAGCTGGGAAGGGTTACAAGGAGAGTGTTGAAACAGGTTCAGCGCTCAGACCCTACATTGCAAGGCCTGAGGCCGTTAGCTAGGGAGGCACCTGATTCTCAAGGGAAGGGGGAATCTGTATACTGGGACAAAGGGTTACTGTACAGAGTGTGGTCCCCTGAGGGAGGGGTGAGAAGGTGAGAGAGTACAGCAGTTGGTAGTGTGTAGAGCCTACCATCTGGCGCTTCTAGCCATAGCCCATGATATTCCCTTTGCAGGTCATATGGGCATAAAATGTACAAAGATGCATATTATGCAAAACCTCTATTGGCCTGGAATTTCTAGAGATGTAACAGGGTACTGCAGGACCTGAGAGCAGTGTCAAAAGGTAGACAAGGCAGGAGACCAGGTGAGAGCTCCTTTTATGCCTTTGCCTGTGACTGAGGAGCCATTTCAGAGGGTAGCTATGGATATTGTGGGCCCTCTGAGTACCCAAGTTCTACAGGGAAAAATTATATCCTAGTGGTAGTGGATTATGCTACACAATACCCTGAGGCAGTGGCTTTGTCCCCCATTGAGGCAGAGAAGGAGGCAAATTGTTTGTTAGACATTTTCAGAAGGGTGGGTTTCCCAAAAGAAATATTGTCTGACAGAGGTACTAATTTCCTGTCAGATCTGCTGGCTTGTCTGTGGAAGTCCTGTGGGGTGAGGCACAAGAAGACCACTCCCTACCATTCCCAGACTAATGGTCTTGTTGACAGGTTAAACTCTACAATCAAGTCCATGCTAAGAGCATTTGCAGATCAGTTTAAGGGGGAGTGGGACAAATATTTGCCCCATCTGTTGTTTGCTTACAGAGAGGTTCCCCAGGAATCCATAAGCTTTTCACCCTTTGATTTGCTGTATGGGCATAGGGTGAGGGGACCTCTAGATTTAATTCGAGATGAGTGGGAAGATGAGTGTGAGACTCACAAGGAGTCTGTTGTGGCATACGTCCTAAACCTCAGGAGAAGGCTCAGGGAACTCATGGAATTGGCCAAAAGAACTTGGCAGAAGCCCAACAACAGAAAAAGGTGTGGTATGACAGGAATGCTCGAGCTAGAGAGTATGCTGTGGGACAGCAGGTAATGGTTCTCATTCCTGTCAAACACAACAAGCTGCAAGCAGCTTGGGAGGGACCCTACAAGGTGGTAAGAAAGGTAAGTGATGTTAACTACATGGTGGAACTGCTAGGCAGATGGCAGGGGTACAAATTGTACCATGCTAACATGATGAAATCTTACCATGATAGGGAGGCCCTTGTGCTGAGCATTTGCAGTGGATTGCAGGAGGAGTCTGAGGGAGATCTGCGGACTGATCTCCTCAGTGAGGCTCAGGCTAACACCTCAGTGGAAGGTGTAGCAATGTCCCAGCAGCTATCTCCTACCCAGGTTCCAGAAATCCAAGCAGTGTTGCAGGAATTTGGGGACATGTTCACTGGGAAACCAGGGTGCACCCACCTAGTGCAGGACCAGGTGGCTACAGGACCAAAAAAGCCTATTAGGCAGGCCCCTTATAGGGTGCCTGAGAGAGTCAGACAGACTCTGAGGGAAGAGGTACAGGAGATGTTGGAACTAGGGGTGATTCAAGAGTCCAACAGTCCCTGGACCTCCCTAGTGGTGCTGGTGCCAAAGAAGGATGGCAGCACCAGGTCATGTGTGGATAACAGGAAATTAAATAGTCACACAGAGTTGGATGCTTACCCCATGCCTAGGACAGATGAGGCCCTAGATCAGCTGGGTGGGGCTAAGTATCTTACAACCATTGATCTTACCAAGGGTTACTGGCAGGTGCCCTTGACCCCCAGTGCTAGAGAGGTCAGCCGTTTTAACTCCTTTTGGCTTGTATGAGTTCACAAAGATGGCCTTTGGGATGAAGAATGCCACAGCAACTTTCCAGAGGCTGGTAGATAATATCCTAGCAGGAGCAGGAGGGTTTACCCTTGCTTACCTAGATGATATTGCCATCTACAGCCATTCCTGGCCAGAGCACCTTCAGCATGTCAGGGAGGTACTGGGCAGGCTACAGAGGGCAGGGTTGACCATTAAGCTGAGCAAATGTCAGATGGGAATGGCAGAGGTCTCCTACATAGGACGTAGAGTGGGAAGTGGTAAGATAAGCCCAGAACCTGCCAAAGTGGAAGCCATTCAGGCATGGCCTGCACCTGTTACTAAAAAGCAGGTGAGGGCATTTTTAGGGACAGCAGGGTACTACAGCATGTTCGTCCCCAGTTACAGTACCATAGCTGCTCCCCTCACAAACCTGACAAGGAAGGACAGGCCAGATAAGGTAGTGTGCACCCCAGTGTGTGAGCAGGCATTCCAGAAGCTTAAAGAAGCTTTGGGAGGACCTCCTGTGTTAACCAGTCCAGATTACAGCAAATAATTTGTTGTGCAAGTGGATGCTTCGAACCATGGGATGGGGGCTGTACTTAGCCAGATTTCTTCAGAGGGGGAAGAGCACACAGTGGTTTATCTCAGTCGTAGGCCCAACCCAGGGAGGAATGCTATGCAGCTGTAGAAAAGGAATGCCTAGCCATAGTGTGGGCACTGCAGAAACTTCAGCCTTATCTGTATGGAAGAAAATTCACTGTAATGACAGATCACAACCCCCTAATATGGTTAAACAGAGCCAGCCAGCAAAATGCCAAGTTGCTAAGATGGAGACTGGGGTTGCAACCATATGATATGTCAGTGCAGCACCACAGTCGGATTAGCAATGCCAATGCAGATGGGCTCTCAAGACAGGGAATGGGGTGAGGTACACCCAGATAGACCTATCCCTCTCAAGTGGAATTTATCAAGGGTCACTTGAAAAACTAGCTTGAGTTCTCCAGGGGGGAGAGATGTGAAGATTGGGTAGAGATAGGTGAAGGCTGCCAGCCTTGCCAAATAGAATTTCATACATAATTCTGGCATTTGTAAATATAAATGTAAAATACAGGCTTGTTTCTTAAATGAAAGAAAATGCTAAAATTTTGAACTTAAAGATTGTAGCAACATTGCCATCTGCTGTAAAGAAAACTAAGTCAAGCATTTCACATCTGTTCTTTGAAATTAAAATTAGTTCATTACTGCCTTTGATGTTTTACAATTCGGCTTCGGTCCAGCTAGATGAAGGCTTCCTGCCTAGTGTTTTAAGGCTAAAGTTAATGACCAGAATTTACATGTGGAATGTCCTTTATTGTTCTAAGTGTAAAATAATGTAAATGCAGTTTCTGTGTGGCCTGGGAACCAGGAAGGTGTAAAAGATGATGTAATGTTTAGCAGAGCTGCAGTTTCAATTTAAACAGTGAGAACCAGAGATTATTAAGCATTTGTGTCTTGATATCCAACCTACAGCACTGCCTGTTGTCTTAAGTAAGTTATCTTAGAAGTGTGTTTTCTTGTAAAATAGCTAGGACTATAAAGATTCGACTAAGTGTTTTTCTGTTATGTCAGAACTATACTACTGAATTATTTTAAGTTTCTGTGTGATCTTTGAACTCTTGAATAGCACTGTGGTGTAATAGTATTGTCTTGTAGTATTTATTATTAAATATTTTAAACCCTTTTTAACTGTGGCTGGTTTATCTAGAGATAAATTAAGCTCTAGAGTACATTGCATGCTTATAAGTGATCCTGGACTAAGCCCTTCCAGTAAGACTTGATTGCTTAGCTACACTACTATTGGATAATAATATTGCACAGTAATAATGGGAAACACTTTTAAGGGCCTTTGGGTAGCTGATAATTATTAGCTGGTGGTGGCAGTAATTACTACCGTATAGTCTGGGTAAAGGGGCACAACTGGAGAATCTGTGTCAGCCTTTCCCAGGAGTGTCTGTGAAGTTGTATAAATAATTATCTCAAAGTGTGTGTGTGTGTGTGAGCTATGTGGGCAGGGACACGAAGCACTGGTTGGACAGAGAAGATACTGGAGGTTAGCTTGCCAGCTAGGCTGAGATCTGGACCATATAGCTGTGCCAGTGGGGAGTCTTATTGGGGACCTGGGGAGCAAGGGAGCAACGAGCTCCAGACTGACTGTGATCTCTCTGTGCACATAAGGGAAATTGTACTTTACTGTGTGTATTTGTTAGCCTCTCCTCTTATATGAGATGCCCTCTCTGGTGTTAGTGGTGAGGATTGAGGCTCCTTGATTGCTGGGCCAGGGCACGGGCATCACAGGCTCCATTGTGTGTGTGGTTCGTTTACTCTGTTTTGCTGTGACAGATTTTGAAGGCTGTGAAAGAGAAGGGACCTGTGTCTAAATATGAGATGTGGAAGGGTTACACTATGCTTTTTCATGTAGTAGAACATATTCTATGCAGAGGTAGCTACCAATCTGATTGACCACTCTTTTCTGTGGTATTTGTTTTACTTTGCAGGTAGGTGAGTTGGACCAGTTGAACCCCTTTTCAAGAGTCATGACCTTGTTAAAATAAAATTAGTAAACAACACATACAGTGGAAAATGTATATAATAAGATATTTTTAAGGAAAAGAGTAGTATTAAACTCCGTTAATAGAATACTGTAGAAAGCAAGTCTTAGGGTGGTAATTATAATCCCAGGGTTTGTATGTGCACAAGGTCAAACAGTGAAGAGCACCACTACATCTTTATGCAGATATGCTCAGTGCTAGTTAATGGCATTGGCTACATGAAAATGAAGTGCTGCGCAGATGTGCTCACAAGCTAATGGTCTGTCAGTAAATTTGTAAAATGCATAAAAACTAGTATGGTTATATGCAAATGCAATTGCTTTGATTGTAAGGTGACAATTACTTTCAACTATATGTATATCACTAATGGTCAGTTGAAGAAAATAGTGCTTAGTTCAGCTATATAGTAGTAAATTAAAAAAAAAAACATACAAGGTGTTATGTTCTGAATGCATGGATGTCCTTATGTGGATACACTGATTGTGTCTTTATAAGGTTGTAAAGGGGAAGATAGGGCAGCTAGAAATGGGGTTGAGAGAAAACAAGGTTATCTCAAAAGGAAAACAGCAAGAAGGTTTTGCTGGAGGAGGAGAGAGAGCAGGTGAGAAAAGCACAAATGGTTCCGGCTCTGTACTGAGGTAACACTGGCATTTAGATATACTGATTTACGTGTGCCAAGAGTATATCAAGGAATTGCTGAAGTGTTCTTGAGGCATAAACATGAGAAATGCACAGCAATGACCCCAGTTTGTCTCTGGAAGGTCCCATTGGCAAGTATAGTGATGGATGTACATGCCCTGGTGTCCACTAAAGCCCTTATAGTATCCTTGTCCAATCTAAATCTATCAAGGATTTCTTGGTCATCAGAGTCAAACTTTGCCTAAACTTCCCATATATGTCAAACAGCATACCTCACTGACCCTCTTCAAACGCAACCTTGATGAGGTGGATGAGAAACCATAAATTTGTTCGAGGGGTTCCACCTTTGTCCCTCATTATCAGAGGCGACTGGTGCTGACTGAGGTTTCTTTTTTTGGGATAAACTCTTGGCTAAGCTTGTAAAGACCCCAGGGCCATTAGCCAAGTAACCACCTATGATCCCATACGTCTGGAGCATTTCTCCCTGGGCCTCTACTGAAAATTGGCTTTGTTCCAAGTCAGACATTCCTGGTAAACAAATGTTAAATAAAAAAATTTACAAGGAGCTGAGAGCTTCAGGGGAAGAGAAGTTTAATGCTGCTTATTCCAAGTCTGTTTGCATTGTTAGTAGCACAACAGGTAGTAGCCTTACTTTTGATGCAGAAGGCTGCGGGTTCTACTCCCACAGTACGCAGATGGATCGCTGATACTGTACTGTGTTGTACTTTAAAGGGAGTGGATGCTGCAGTCCTGTGACTGTCCTCCTTTGGAAGAGTTGCCTACTAACTATGAACCTGTTATCAGTTTTCCATCCATTCCCTGTTGCAGTAGTACTAGCTTATCATTTTTTAATCTAACATAGGCAATTTATTCTTCAATGGCAGCAGACACTTTATTTGTAGATGAAAAAATGAAATATAAAGTTGTTTCCTAGCAGCAACCTCTTCATTAGTTAGAGATTCCTTTAGTGTGGAATTATTTAGATGACTGACTTCTGCAGACATTTTGCATATTTATTGATATTGGTGGATTGTACAAAACTCAAACGAAACAGCAGCCTATGGTTAAACCACAACTATAACCAGTAAAATTAAATGAAAAAAAAACATCCATTTTTTTTTCATTTCGTTTACTGGTTATCGGTGGATTGTAATGACAGAAGTTTGAGTGGCCTTTTATGGTTGAAATTTTCTGAAATGGGTAGTTTTGTCATTATTGGTTCATACATTTTGTTTCATTGCTTACTAGAAGACTGATCAAAACTACAAATTTAAAATTCATTCTAACAACTGGTGCTGTATTATACAAGGAATATAACAATACAATCAGGAAGGTGAATCAAAGAATGCCCTAAAAATGTGTTTGAAAACAGCCCAGAGGAAAGTGTGAAAGGTTTAAAATCATGGGCAAATTTTAAGCTTTACTCTTGTTACCAAAGCAATAGATGAAGGTAAAACAGTTCACACCACATTACCTTGACCTGGCCAAGCCTTTTGAAACAATCCCCTACTCGGGTGTAGTACAAAACATGAATAATGTAGGAGCAAACACTTGCATCACTAGCTGGATTGCCAACTTACTTACAGGATGCAGGATGTCAAAACAGAAGAGACCAGTCACCAATGGAGTCCCCCACGGTTCAGTGCTGAGACTTTTTGTGTTTGGCATATACACCTCAAAAGTAAAAGAAAATACCAAAGGGCTCTGGCCGGCTAAGTTTGAGATGACTGCAAGCTAGGAGCAGTTACTGAATCCCTAAATGACTTAACCATCATGCAGGAAGGTTTGTCCCAAATAATAAATGGCATCAAAATCATGACAATGCCCTCTGAGAACTGATCCAATTGTTTGGCATTTGGGAACTTGTGTGTACAGTGACCTAACTTTTGACCAACAGGTGCCCAGAGTCATAAGAAAGCCTTTCCATATTGCACAGCTTATAAACAAATTGATTGTGACTAGATCTAGAGATGTTGTTGCCCCACTTTACAAAACTTTCATTAGGTCAATCATTTTGTATAATGCCCACTTTGGCATGTATCTGTCCAGCCCCATGCAACAATTGGAATACCTTCAGAGATACCTTACTTAAAGGATACAAGTCCTAAACAATAGGTCTTGCATGGACCACCTCAAAGATTTATTACTATACTCTGTATCCTACAGAGTGCTTAGAGGTGACATGTCTGGCATACAAGGCATCCTCTGACCTAACACAGATGGACCTACTGAACATGAGCAAGTCAAATGGCATCAGACATACTCAGTCCAGGTATCTAAACTGAATGTTGTAGAGAGATGGATATATATCACAGAGGCTACCACTGTTAGAGAATAGACTATCCATAAAAATAAAACAAAGCTCATCCATCCATATTCAAATGCAACTTGGACCTAAGGATGGATAATAGAAAATGTACTCCAGGATTACCCCTCATGCCACTAATGGATAGAGGCAGTTCCTAAACGCTGCATCCCTTACATGGGTCCCCTCAAATTATCTATGGTATGATCACAGTTATTATCACTAGGGCTAATGTACAATTATCGGCAATGGGATAGGTAAGACCAATCAGAAAATGTTAATTCAAGTACCAAAAGGGAATTGGCTAAGCTTAAAATATCCTCCAAGTGTACCTATGTTGTGGTACTAAATAGTTATAAAAAATTGCCCTTTTTAGATCACTAAGTTCCCCTCTCACCCTCCACCCCCCCCTCAGTCTTCAACAGCTTCCAAAGTCTATGTCTGCGAGGGCAGACATTACTGAGTCATACAGTATGTAGTATAAGAAAATACAGAGTTAGAAGTTAACTTCTGCCTGAAATTGCTTTAACATTGGAAAAAGTCTAAGGCAGAGATCAAATGAAAGATCTTGCCAAAGGTTTGGAAGTAAGCAAAATGAAGCTAAAGTCTTACCAGACAAAATGCTTCTCTCAAATACATAATGTAAGAAACATTGGCAGCAAAAAAATGTTTCATTAATACATTAGAATGATGACACCATTAAAAACAAAAAACAGTTAGTTCAACAGCAGTCATTTTGTTGTAGGTGTGGTTATCAGTGTGGCAAAAAGTCATGGCCTTTCTCTTCTCCCCAACCAAAGAACCATACAAGGTTGGGTAAAACTCATCCAGATTTTATTTATAAGTATTTGACAAGCATTAGAGACAGATAGTTAAAATTCAAAAAGTAAACAATCAAATGGATAAAAATACCACTAACAATTGGTCCCATGTCACCTATCCCAATCTTAAACCACCACAGCTTAATGCATGATAAGTCCATGGCAAACTGTCTCCCATCTCTACTTTTCTGGGCCCTTCACCTCACCCAATGCATGAAGGAATGCCTGAACAGCCACTGCTTGAAGAAACACACCATCTTCTGACCTGTAAATAAAAAACACAACCTCGTTATTGACTATGGATGCCCCTCCCCCCCATTTGCAATCGGTAGAGCCATTGTCTGTCCTCTCCTACTTGAACCCAAGTCTTCTGCTTCCATCTCTACCCTTCTCTCTTTCTTTATTTTGTTTTTTAACCCATTTCTCTCTTTCTTATATACCTTTTCTTTTTGTTTTGTTTTTTTTTTTTGTTGTTTTTATCAAACATAGTAAATAGATGCTGCCAAATTCTATCTGCTACCCTATTGATAAAGTACGTAGCTATTTCTTGTTTGGCCAAGTCAGAAGCCCAATCTATTTAAAAGACATGAGTCAATAAGCTTGCTGGATTAACCCTATATGTGCCAATATTTTCTTAAACACTGTCTCAAAATGTCTGACTTGCCAAAAGAGATGGGAACACGGGATCTGAAAGAGCCATCCTTGAGTATAGTGTCCACAACACGGCTACCCATTTGACAAGGCAAAAACAAACTCTTTGCATAATTCTCCAGTTTATCCTGTTGCCTATCTGTTTTAGCAAACCGTAACCAAAAAAGAACATGGCCACCTGCAAATATCACACCATCCGAGTCAGAGGCAACTGGGTTATTCTGAATTTTTGCCTAACAATTCACTGATCTGGAAGGCCCTCTGATCTGTAGTCCCCCAGAGTGCTCTGCAAGCTCCTCATTAGTAAGGGCAACAACACCTGGCCAAGAAGTTGTCTCTCGTCCTCTTGCATACCCTGTCTTCTTAACCATACTTTGGTGTCCTTCCCACAAATCTGTGCTGGATGTAATTTGCCAAGACCTGAGCCTGAAAAGTGAAACTCAGGGTTGTAATGGCAGGAATTTCTGAAAATTCATATACCAACATTCTACTCATTCAAGCTCCCATCCCTTCTTTTTTGTGCATCTCTAAAGTGTCTAAACTGGCAACCCAGTCATCCCTTCCTGTCCTTCTTACAACTGTGTTACTTTTATTGTATTATACTTTTTTATATGTTCCTATTTATATTTTTTTGCTGACTTACCTCAGAATCATGACATTTAGCCTGGACTCATGATCCCTGATGGGGTAAATTGCATGACTGCTTATTCACAAGTTCCTGTATATGAGCCAGCTCAGACCTTGAGGCAAGGTACTGATATCCTACTTTAAGTCCCTTGTAATCATTGTAGAATAAATCAGTGATTTTTAACACAAACAGCGCAAAGAGGTGAAGCCTGGAAACTGCCCAAAATTAATCTCAAATAGTCGCAAATAATCGGATATCCTTGAATAGTTGACTAAATCAGTGATGTATCTGTCTATAGCTAAAAATTCAGCCAAGGCCAATGTATCTAAAATATGATTTTTCAAATTTTGTCAATCGTGCCAAAATGTTTTATTGAGTCAAATTTTACTTCAAAGTTGGTAGTCTAATTAACTTCTCATTGTAGAACTCACTGTAGTTGAGACATGTAAAATTAGCAACCAATCAGTGTTGCACCACTTTCTCAAACAGACAAGAGGCAAGAATGCAAATTTTCTGTATTTTATACTGTAAAATAATAAGATACATACACATGTACTGAATCAGTTTTATAATAGTTAGAATTTGGAGATGTTAGGGAAATAATATCTCCAAAGAAAGTATTAGACAAACAGAAACAGAGTAAGAAATACAAATGACCTTTTAATTGAGACACTCTTATCACACTAATCTGGCATGAAAAGGAAAAAACACTTCTAATATCTCAGGCTGGGTGGTGCCGTCCACCTGTGGCTTGTATAGGCTGATGTGGTACTTATCAGTGCTGCAAATATACATCTACTATATAAAAGTGATGGTCTCAAGGTACCTCCTTATTGAAACCATACCTCCTTATTGAAACCAAGATCTCCAGTACCAAAAAAAGAATATAAAAACATCTGACTGGTCAAGTGGGAAATAGGACAAGATGGGTAGGTTAGAACTGGCATTGCAAAGCTACATTATTCTTAGTGGATGCTAATGTGCATGCTTGGAAATCATAGCCAAAGGTTTTATTTCATAAGTTACCAGCTTGTATCCACACTACATATTATGGTTTGATACATTATCTTAATTAGACACTTCAGATGTGAAGCTGGTGCCTTTTAAAATGGCTTTTTGAAGCATACTGAAGAAATAGTATCGGATTCCAAATGCTAATCCAATGACGACAGAAAACAAATGATTTTAGCGCTTTCATTCACTATTTTATTGCGTGAACTTCATCAGAAAAAAGTATGTTCCACCCAAACATCCTTTTATGTCGTCATTGGATTAGCATTTGGAATCCGATACTATTTCTTCAGTTTGTTTTTAGTGTTCGGTTTTTGCAGTGCTTTTTGAAGCATACTTTCAACTCCCCGTGTTTTAGTATATTATAAATGAATAGAGTAAATAATTAAATTTTAAAAAGATACACAGAACAATGTCTCCACAAGCTACTGAAAAGTGAAAAAAGTCTATTTTTTTATATTAGTTGGTCAGTTTTATTTAAAACCCAATTATTTATGCCCATGTCAGTGAACTGTGTTTGAAACCACACAATACATAACCTGCATAAAGTTGTGTCACTTAAAGTTAGTTATAGTAAGGAGGTGTGTGAGTCAAAGCCAGGTAAAAATCTGTAACTCGGCCCCCATCCCTCACTTTTCTTATGATGAAACTACTCAAGATTTCAGTTTTTATTTTGTTACAAAAATACCTAAAAACTCATTCACTGTCTCAGTTTCCTAAGACATTTACTATTTCCAATCTCTTCCTAATCTTCTGTCCAGTCACAATAGGTTTTGTAACAAAATTACTTCTCAGACTCAAACCTTTATTCTGGTAGCTGGTAGTCTTTACCAATGTCATGCTATACAGTACTGGCAAAGAATCTATACTGTGGACAAAAGACAGCCTTCTAAAAATTTAAACCAATTTACTCACCACATGCATTCATCTAGCTTTATTGTAAAACCTTTTTTTCATTTCTTGCACTATAAAGGAGTGTGTTACAGCCTTTTATTATTCCGACTGTTTACTGGCCTAATGTATTTTGTACTTCAGTCTTGACATTGCTGTAGCCTTAACTTATTACCCATAAATATCTTTAAGCAGGGACTGTCTAAAGTCTTATATACTGATATAATAAAATAATGTTTTATTATGGAATGCTTTGTATGCCAACATTAAATCTCTGTTCTCTTCTGCATTGAAGGGAATAAAGAATAAAGGTCTGCTGCCATTCATAATAAGAGCAAAAAAGAAGTTATGTACTCACCATAACTTTCTATGTGTGTTGTTCATCTCACCTTCATTCTTCACTGGTTGGGTTTGGAACCAATCCTCAGTTCCGACTTGGCCGTTTACAAAAGCTCGAGGTCTTCCACTGGCTCGTGGCTGTATCCCTATCCCATCATGCCCTAGCAAAGCTCCCCAGATCTTGTTTGCTGATAACCACAGTTACCCAATGGACTATCTCAGCACTTTATAGAATGAGGAAGGTCAGAGAACATTACTTGCCAGATGTAGCTGCTCGGTCCTCCAAAAGCCAAAGGCTGGGGGAAGAAGGGTAGGATGTCAGAATGAAGGCGAGATGGACAACACACATGGAACGTTATGGTGAGTACATAACTTCTTTATGTGATGTTGTCTTATCTCACCTTCATTCTTCACTGGTTGGGACAGCGTCCCTAACACCATATTTCTTGGGTGGCTGATGGGAGAGTATTCTTCAGAACAGTGGACCCAAAAGAGGCCCTATTCCTAGAGGCTAAATCCACTTTATAATGAGTGATAAAAGTATGAGGCCTTGCCCATGTTGCAGCAACACAAATAGTTATCAATTGGTAGTCTAGCACGAAAAGCACAAGAAGCTGTTATGGCTCTCGTAGAATGACCCTTGACTTTGCCGGGAAGATCTTTGTTGTTAGATTTGTGTGTAAAAGTAATACAATCTGATAGCCATTTTGAAAGTGTGACCTTAGATACAGGAGCACCTTTCGAAACAAATAATTGGTCGGATTTTCTGAAGTCTTTTGTCCTATGTAAGCAGAAACGTAACTGTCTATGTACATCCAGTTGGTGTAGCATATATTCTGCCTTGCTGCCATAGTTAGGAAAAAACACTGGTAGATCTATGGACTGCTTTAAATTAGACTCTGAGAATACTTTTGGTAGGAAGGATGGGTTTGTTCGAAGGGATACTCCATCTTTGTGGAAAAGCATGTAGGGGGGGCTTTATCGATAATGTTTGTAGCTCTGAAACCCTTCTAGCAGAAGTGATGGGAATCAAAATAATTGTTTTCCATGTCAAGAACTTTAGATTACAGGATGATGGATGATGCAGGTTCAAAGGGAGTGGGGGGGGGATCAAACAGGATAAAACAAAGTTTAGATCCCATGGTGGTAGAGGGATCTTAATGGGTGGTTTTAACAGAATAGTGCACTTTAGGAAGGCTTTCCATAGTCTGTGAGACATCAGATTTGGGGCTAAATCATTTATATGAAAATTGGCTATCACTGCTAAGTGGACTCGAATGGTAGCTGCAGCTGTGCCTTCAATAAATAGTGTCATTAGAAATTCAAGAATAGTACCAATAGCAGCAGTAAAGGGATCAATGTGATTAGTTAATGCCCAGGAAGAAAATCTTTTCCATTTGCTCATGTACAGTTTTCTCGTTGAAGCCTTATGAGACCAGATCAAGATATGTTTCACAGAAGGAGGAAGGTTAGGGAGCCTGGCTATATTTGGAGTCAGAGCAGCCAAGCTGTCAATTTGAGGGTGTGAAGAGAGGGGCGGAGCATTCCCAACGTATAAGTCAAAAGGTCTAGAACTGGGTACGAACCCAAGGCTCCTCCTGGAGATGAGGCCAAAGGAAGGGGAGCCAAATTTGATGAGGCCAGTATGGGGAGATGATAATCAGATTGCTTCCCAATGAGCTGGCTTTCTGAAGAACTTTTGGTATCAAGGGAAAGGAAGGAGGGCATAAAGGAGACCTGAGGGCGAATCATGTACAAATGCATCCCTTGGTGACTCCCCCAGAGGGGGATTAGGGCAAAATAGCTGCTACATTTGGCATTCATGGATGTGGCAGAAAGGTCACACTAATGCTGGCTCGATTTTCAGAAAATCATTTCCACTATTTCTTGGTTTAGAGACCACTAGTGAGGCATCAGAATCCTTCTGTTGAGTTTGTCTGCTATCACATTTGATTTCCCTGGGATGTGCGTTGCTATCATAAAGTGTTGGGAGGAGGTCACCCACTGCCATACTCTCAGGGCATCTCGACAAATGGGGTAGTACCTGGTTCTTCCTTGTTTGTTTATGTACCAAACAACTGACATGTTGTCTGTCTGTATTGCAATAGTTCCCAGTGGAAGAGAGTACTGAAGTGCCTGCAACACCAAAAGCACCAATGTCATCTCTAGGACATTGATGTGCAAATGGGTTTCATGATCCTGCCATGTGCCTTGGACTGTGCTTCTCAGATAATGCCCCTCCCACCCTATCTGGGAGGTGCCCATGGTTACTGTGGCTAAAGGCTGTGGAAGGACAAAGGGTCGACCTGATCTCACGTAAGTGGAGTGAAGCCACCAGCAAAAGTGTTTTTTGCAGGACTCTGTTATCAGAATTTGGTGAGACATGGGTAGTTCCTGTAACAACCACTGAGTTAACAGTAGCCACTGCAGGATTCTCATGTGCATGCATGCTAATGGAACTAAGATTATCGCTGCTGCCATCATTTCCAAGACTTTCAGAACTGTCCTTGCCTGTACTCTTCTCTTGGAAAGAAGGTTTAAAACTTGATGTCGCAGAACTAAAACTCTCTCTGTAGAAAGTTTTGTCATCACTTTTGTTGTGTCTAGATCTGCCTCTATAAAAACGATACATTGAGATGGCAACAAGGCAGATTTTTTGTATTTTGCTGTGATTCCTATGTGAGAGCAGAGAAGTAATGTGGTGTCTGTTGTTTTTAGTAATAGATGCTTGGTGGTGGTGGTTAGGACCCAGTCATCTAGATATGGAAACACTCGGAATCCTAGATTTCTCAAATGAGCCATGCCACTGCCATGTACTTGGTGAGCACTCTGGGGGCTGTAGTGAGGCCAAAAGGCAGAGCCCAAAATTGGTAATGACTGGCTCCCAGCTGAAAGCACAGATGATGTCTGGATGGCCTGTCCATCTTTATGTGGTAGTACGCATCCTGAAGATCTATAGAGCACATCCAATTGTCTTATCCCAGAAAGGAAAAAATTGACTACAGTGTTAACATCCAGAACTTTGTCTTTCTTAATGATTCATTTAATCTGCTGAGATCCAATATGGGCCTCCAGTCCCCTGTTCTCTTTGGCACTAAAAGACCCTTGAGTAAGTTCCGGATCCTATTTGGTCTGTGGGGATTCTTTGGATGACTCTTTTGTCCAGCAACTTTTCAATTTCTAGAGTTGCCTGTTCCCTCTGCCTGGGTGGAATGTCCAGGGTGTTTTTTATGTTTAGGACAGGAAGGGAGAAGGGTATAGAGTAGCCTCTGGATATGATACTTTGTATCCACTTGTCTTTTATTTCCAGCCAGGCTTCTTGGTACAAAGATAAGCAACCCCCGACTGCCTCCAGAAATGGACAGATGAGCCTCCCTTCAGGAGCACTGAAAGGGCCTACCACAGAAAGAATCCCTGTCGCCCTGATTTTGTGGACCCCCTTGGCCACGTGGACTGCATCTCCCATTACTACTTCCCTCTCTGCCCCTGGGGGAAGAATCACCACGTGTGTCTTGAAAAGCTCTCTGGGATTTTTGGAACCACATTTTTTCCTCCCTTTTTACCTTTTGGATAAGGTCTAGAAGGTAGAGAAAAATGGACTCCTATGGGAAAGAGAGTTCTTGCTTCTTGCCCACACTTGGTTAGTGTGTCCTTGACTTTCGGCCCAAACAAGGACGAGCCATCGAAGGGGGTATTAATAAAGGAAGATTTAAAGGGCTCCGTAAAGTCACACAAGTGCATACTGGAATATCTCCTTAAGGTGAATTCTTGAACCTGCGGCTCTGCTAGCTCCATCTGCTGCATAAGAAATGAGCCTCATTGAAGAGTTAACCACAGAGTTTAAGGTGGAAAGCTGAGAGGAAACTTTCTCTGATACTCCTGCAGCTACTGTACCTTGGAGAGCATCTCCTAGCTCCTTTAGGAGATCTCTTTGTAGCCTAGTAAAGTGCGTCAGGTAATTCAACAATCTGAGTGAAAAAGTTGCTGAAGAAAACATGCACTTCCCATATCTGTCCATCGTATGAGACTCCTTGTTCGGTGGATGGACAGATGAGGATGTCTCAGAAAGTTCCTTTTTGGTGGCTGCCACCACCACCATAGCATCTAGTGGAATGCCTTTAGTAAGGAAATCTTTATCTGAAAGAGCTGTGATAAACTTGTTTCGGCTCCAAGGAACAGGTTCCACTGCGTCTGGAGACTCCCATGCTTTTTGAATAACTAATTCCATAAGCTTGTCGAAAGGTGGAGATACACAAGTGGCGGAAGGGTGAGACCCAAAGGCCTTCAGGTATACAGACTCCTCAGAAGGGCTGATGGACTGCCAGCTGCCTCTCTGCTTAAGGATTTCCAGGATGTCTGCAAAGGAGACACCCTCAGTGGGTGACTGTGGGAACCTTTTCACTCATCGAGGTCTGTATCAGAGGTGACTGACTCCTCTGGGGAGTCTAAATGCTTCCTCTTGCAAAGTTTCTTATAAGGTACCTCTTCAGAAGGGTATTCTGGAGAGGTTTTGGAAGACAGAAGTTCGCCTGATGGGGTATTCTGAGGCCTAGGGTCTCCACATGTCTGCGGATGGTATGGTGCCAAGACAGACTCTAGTGCCTTTGGGAGAAGAATGTCAGGACCTAAGAGTGGAACTGTCTGTGGAGACAGCACTGTCCTCATCAGCTCAAAAACCTCCCTCCCCTGATCTGACAATACCTCCAGCTCCGAAGAGCCAGAAGGGATCACCAGAACCAAGGGGTTTGACTCTTTGGCCGATGTAGGAGGCAAGCTCACCCACGCCAAAGCCCTGAGAGGTAAGTTTGGATCTGACAAATATCCAATCCGACTCCCCTCCCTGGATCTGACTGGAGAGTGTCGGCTCCTAGACTCCTCAAGTTCAGGTGAAACCGAGGATATCGGAGCAGATGTTGGGCCCAAAGAACCCAGAATAGGTCTTAGCACCAATGGTTCCACTATGATAGGTTCCAGATATACTGGCTCCGAGGTCCCAGGTCAACTCGGAGGAGGACTCAATGGTGAAGGGGAGGTCCTGGTCAGTTCCGAATACCTCTGGGTTAGAGCAGATAGCAGTTTGGCTAGCGCTGGTGTCCTTAAAAGTCTGTGCACCACCTGATCCACGTCATCATCAGAAAGATTCCTGGAGAACTGAGAGGAGGAGGCAGGAGATCCAACCTGCTGTAGTAGAGGTGACCTTAAAGTAGGAGAGATCTGTACCAATTCCGGGGACCAGCTCCGTAATTCAAATTCTATTGGCACCAATACTGAAGGAGTTGATGATGGAGACTTTTCGGGCCAAGGGCCCAACAAGCTTCGGGTCCAGAGAAGTAATTTTGGTCAGCTTTTTTGCTGGCTCCAATTGGCCAGAAGAAGGAGATGATCTTTCTTAGTCCAACTTAGATGAAGGAGACTTGGTTAATTTAGAAGTGCTCTGACCTTCTTCTAATGCTTCAATGAAGGAAGACTTCAGTAAACCTCTGACTATAAGCTTGTTCTTCCTTTCAAGCAGCACCCAAGAACTAAAAGAGTGGCAAATGGAACAGGTTTCTTGCAAATGCAAAGCCTCAAGACAATATACGCAAATAGTGTGTCCACCCGTGATGGACATTTTCTGGTTGCACTTAACACACTTTTTGAACCTGGGGGTTTGGTTTCCTTGTGTTACTTAGACATAATCGTATACTAACAGTCAACAACAAATATAAGAAAAGGTGTACAAACTATCACTCTACTATATATAAAACTCTCTCTCACGCTCTCTTTTTTTTTTTAAACAACAAGAAGAAATAACCACTACAGAAGAAGGGGAAGAGGTGGCAGTTCTCTAACTGAACTGAAGGTGCCTAGTCAAAAGGGAGGGGGGAAGGGAAGAAAGATAGCCCTCTAACTCAAACAAGCTGTCGGTTTTGATTAGGAAGAAGTAACAGTAGCAATAAAATTCTTTACCACACTCTCTAAGTTAAATGAATAAGTACAAGCAAGGTAAAGGATAGAAAGAAAGAAAGCCCTCTAACTAAAAACGGGCTTTAAACTCTAGATTTAAGCCAGGATACGCAGTAACACAGGCCTAGCAAAAAAAAAAAAAAAAACGATGGCCAGAAACAAAGCAGAAGAGTGACCTCGCTAAACTAACTAGATTACTACTAAAATATTAATCACTGACTTTTTAGAACAACCAAACACCAAGTATATCAATAATAAAATAGAAAAAAAATTCCAACTTAGCCAGAGCCAAAATGGAAGCACCTGATTTGTTTAGCAGTAAACAAGATCTGGGGAGCTTTCCTAGGGTATGACGGGATAGGGATACAGCCACAAGCCAGTGGAAGAACTCGAGCTTTTGAAAATCGCCAAGTCAGAACCGGGGATCAGTTCCAAATCCAACCAGTGAAGAATGAAGGTGAGACAGGACAAGACCACATTCATTGTTGAATATCTATGTGTGTTCATGTGTGTGTGTGTGAGCATATGTTCTTGCAATATTCTAATTTATGTCTTATCAGGTTTTTAAATAACCAATGAATCAGTATGTTTTCATTATCAGATATAATAAATTTGAGAAAATAATAAGCAGTCCTTGTAACTTGTGTGCATATACCTATATGTTCTGAGACATTTAAAATGCAGTCCAATTGTTGTATTCATAGTTCTTGTAGCTATTACTGGAAGTAAGACACTCAGAGCTTTTTTGTACCTACAGATGTTAGCACCATTGAAAAAATATAATACATGGGAATATAGGAATATTACTAGGCAAGTAAACATGAGGACCATGAGATGTCTCGCCATATGCACTTTTATACAGACAAACTTTGCTATTACGTCTATAAATGTGGCTATTCCTAGACTAGTATGCTGGGGATACAATTAGGCAGGAGAGGTGGTTTAATTACTTGCCCCTGTGGAGAACTGAAGTTATTCCTGTGTTACTGAAGCAGAGGCACAGAGCTATTTTTTAGGTGTTGTTCAAGTGTTTTCTTGAAATACGTAAAGTTGTTTGAGTCTCTTAAGGACAGAGGTCATTAATTACATATGTTTGATGGCCTTCAAATGCCTGACCCATTCAAAAAAAGATCTGACTGGTTGTGGTTATGTTGACCGGATTTGTGGAACTAACCTTCTTAATATTTAGACAAATTTAGTAATTAGATTTTTGCTTATCCTTGGAATACTATCCTATGCTTTATCAATTATTCTATCATAACGTACCTTATTAGTACATATTTCATTATACTCTTCTCTCAAGCTATAAAGTACAATAGACTCCTTCAATTTCAAAAGTGTTCCCAACAAAAAACTTTTTCAAGTCTATGCTCTATGCTGTGACAGTGAAGGTAATACTGCACAGTAGCTGGTTAGTGCTTTTCAGTAGTCATCCTTAGAATAACTTAGAATAACAAATATGCTGGGTGTTTGGCCATTAGCTAATGTGCTTGATGAGCATTTCAGTATGGCTGAATTGCTGAAAGGTGTGCGTAATTGTGTGAGGCTGCTTATAGTATCTTGTTGAGCATTCTTTTGCTACAGTATTGCCTACATGTTGAGTGTATTTGCTTGAGTCTCCTCTTAGTTGCGCACTATGCCTCACAGTGTTACTGCATTGCTACCAGTTCACAGAATTACAGAATTATAGAAAATACAAGGCAACTGGGCCATATGTCCATTAGGGTCTATGTCATAAAACTGAAAATGCAAACTCTCAAACGCTCACATGAGCGAATAATCAAAAACTCAAAATTGGTATTGTGGGGGGCTGTGCCCCCCACATCCCCCGCTAAATATATATTCCTACTCTGAGATCGCACTACAGTGAGGAAAGGGCAAATATTCTGATCTTCACTGTACTGCGATTCCAAAATACCAATTTCGAGTTTGTGATTATTCGCTCATGTGAGCATTTGAGACTTTGCGTTTTCATCGTTCTGAAGCAGACCCTTCATTTATGCCTCCTCAGCAGCCACCTTCAGACCTTGCGATAGTTTTTCAAGGAGGAATAGGCCAGCCATGCTGGGGCTGAATTTGTGAATACCCATCCAGTTGTCTAACTCATTATTATTTGATATTGTATCACACTGTTTGATCTAGACTAGAAGCTTGTTCCAGACAAGGGGTAGTCATTATGTGATAAATCTCTCTCTCCACCATGATTTGTTTATCTGCTGAATTAGATTTGGATCTCCAGTCCTAGTGTTCACTGGACTGTTTGTTTTATGGAGATATAAGAGGATCTGGACTGCTGGATCCCTAATAGCCTGAAAAGCAAGATACTGATCATTCCTAAGAGGTTTATAGAACACTGAATACAGGGACATAGCCTCTAGTCTCCTTTTTTGTTAGGAAGCTCTGAGGTCTCTTCAACTGTCTAATATGTCTAGTAAGATATATCTCAATGCGGGCTTTGTATTCTATGATTAAGATTGACCAGAGAGTAATATTGAGGAGTGAAAACCTCTCTGGATCTAGAGGGCATATGCTTTGCAATCAGCTGTGCAAAACAGAAGGATTTTCTAACTAGTGTTGCAACGTGATGCTCAAAAGAGAGGAAATTCTCTCACCCCGTGTTCAAAGGTTTGTCACAACACCTTCATTTGGAGTGGGGAGTCCTGTCTATACTATAAGCTGGATTGAAAGGATTGTTTACCAGATGCAACAATATTGTACTTTTCTTCATTTAGTTCTAGCCTATTTTCTGTGAATGTCTATTAACATATGCAAGTTCAAGTTGTAGCTTCAGCATGTCAAAGGGATTTGAGGATGTCACCCAGTCTACAATCACCCCCAAAGTTGGCTAACCTGAGATCCTGACTTTTCATCTGCAGATTAGAGAAGCATATTCTGAATGTTACAGGACCTGGTATGGCATACATTTAGCTTGTTAATTATATTAGCATGCAATATGGTATCAAATGCTACAGTGAGGTCAAGATATGCTGTGTGGATCTCTGTCCACAGCTTGTGTTACTTTCTCTAATAAGTTTACCAGATTCATTAGACGGGATGTAGCCTTAACTCATTATATTCGAGTGACACCTCCAGATACATCTGCAGTTAACTCCTACTGACGCTTCTAGATGCCAAATATTGCTTGTTCATATTTGCATCAATAATTCCAAAACCATGCTATGTACAAGGTTTCAAAAGATTTCATTGTAAAGCTTACATAATGGCAAACTCAACTGCATTAATATTTGACCTCTGTCTAGTGCAGGTAAATAGATATTAAATGTTTTTATTATATTAATTTATATATATATAATTTTAACATTTTTCTAAATATCTCAACAACCAAGTAACACAGACAGAAACCCTTAGCCTCACATGTAAACTCTCAGCTAGATGAATAAAATGTTGCTAACAGTATGTGCGTAACTTGAGTGGTTGCTGAGATATTATTTGCAAAATACTACAACTGTAATAGTTACTGTGTTTACTGTGACTTATAAAATTTTGTTTAAGACCTAAAACCTAAAGAATTCTACCACTATAAAATATTTTGTGCGAAGAGTTTGGCACTTATACCTCTTTCATAACCCCTATGGTTCCAGAGATATGAACATATCTTTAAAATGTGAGGACATAATTTAATTATGTCAAAAGGATTGGGCTCCGCCCCTTGAAGTTATAGTGTAAACTTCTTGAGCTCCATTGGAGTGAATGAGTTAATAAAACTAAACTGATGGGGGTCAAGTCTTATAAATTTTTAATATTGTACTTTATCAGGTCAGTTATGACCTGTTCCATGGACTTGCAGATGTGGGTCTGTGATGTCCAGGGTCTGTGATAGGGCCAGCCTTACATACCTCTCAACTGGCCAGGTTTTTGCAGCATGTCCAAATTTTTGCTACATATTTTTGGTCTGTTCCTCATAAAATTAGTAGTCTTCTGGCAAATTAGTGAGGACTGACTTCACTAAATAATGACAGACATTTGAGTTTCAGGTTTCATATCCTTCAGAAAATACATGGTAACATTTTATTACAGTTACTGTCAAGTTTATTAAGAGCAATATTTAAAAATTGTCCATATTTCTGAAACTTTGCCCCCTCATTATTTTTGCCTATGTCCAGATTTCTTGGACTAAGAGGTTGAGAGATATGTACTCTTGCAAAGTGGGCATCACAGTTTCTGTGGGCCATACCTCTGCGAAAAAGCCAGTAGTTGAGCTCAGGTTGAATAGTTGTATGCGCAGATCCACCAGCACATGTTTAGAGCTGTTTAGCAGGCAGACCTGTATGTTATCAGGTCTAGTAGGATATTTATTTTCTGTTATAGAAAGTACCTTTAGCAAATGTCATTTGTAATAATAGGGTGGTTTGAGATTCTTTGGATTATGTGCAAATTGTAAAGTTGTCTTGGAGGTGAAATTTGTGCTGAATTTGTTAACTAATATATTTGTGATATCTACGAATCTGAGTAGGTGGTGCAGTTTTGATTAAGTCCAGAGCAACACTGGGTGTTATTTCTTAATTTCCTGATGTAAGTAATAAAGAATATGCAATTATCATTAACTTTCAGTGTTAGTCTAAGTTCACAGGATGTTTATGCCTTCCTGGTGGTATTTTTCAGTACTTCAAAAATGTTTGATGCTGGCCTTAATTTCTGGATATTTAGTTTTGCTGTATATTCCAAGAATCATTTTTCCTTTATTGTATTTGTCACATCCCCACACTGGGCCAGTAATCAAGGAGCCTGAATCCTCACCACTGACACTGGAGAGGGACGTTCACTTGGAACACAAATGGATACACTATTTCCAGATGCAGACCTCTCTGCATCAAGCACAATTTCCCTTAAGAGCACAAAGGGAGTACACTCAGCCGGGGTCTAGGTTTCTCTCTCTGTCTCTTGCCAGGTTCCCAATAAGGCTCCACACTGCCACAGCTTCAGAGTTAAGTCCTCACCCAAGTGCCCTAGCCAAGTCCTCCACCACTCTCTCTGTAAAACCAGTGCTTTGTGTCCCTGCTCAAGTAGCTGATACACACACTCTCTTGGAGATTTAATTTTCACACACATACACACATACACACACACACACACACACACACACACACACACACACACACACACACACACACACACACACACACGGGAAAGGCTGGCACAGATTAGCCTCTCTATCAACTTTGCCTGACTATAAGGTAGATTCACTGCCACCAGTCAGTTACTATAAAGCTATTAAAAGGGTATCCAAGTTGCCTGTAGCTTACTGTGTCTGACAGGAAAGAGAACCATAACCTGTCCTACAGCATACTCTCTGGCTCGAGCATTCCTGTTATACTATACCTTTTTCTGCTGTTGGGCTCTAGACAGGTTCTAATCAGCCATGCCCATGAGATCCCTAAATCTTGTCCTGAGGTTTAGGACAAATGCCACAACAGACTCCATGTGGGATTCACACTCACCCTCCCACTCATCATGAACCAAATCTAAAGGCTCCCTCACCCTATGTCCATACAGCAACTCAAATTGTGAACAATATGTGGATTCCTGGAGTATCCCTCTGTATGCAAACAGCAGACAGGGCAAATATTTGTTCAACTCTCTCTTAAACTGGCTGCAAATGCCTGTAGCATTGTTTTTAATGTAGAGTTTCACTTCTCTACAAGACCATTAGTCTTGGGATGGTGGGGGTGGTCTTCAGGCACTTCACCCCACAATGCTTCCACATACAAGCCAGCAGGTCTGACATGAAATTGACACCTCTATCAGTCAGTATTTCTCTTAGGAAAACTACCCTGCTGAAAATTTCTAGAAAAGCATTTTCCACCTTCTCTGCCTTGATGGAGGACGGAGCCATTGCCTCAGGGGTATCTGGTAGCATAATCAACTACCACTAGAATATACTTCTTCCATGTGGATCTTGGGGTACTCAGAGGCCCCACAATATTCATAGCTACCCTCTGAAATGGCTATTCAATCACAGGCAAAGGCATCAAAGGAGCTTTGACCTTTTCTCCTACCTTGCCTTCTTTTTGGCACTGCTCACAGGCCCTGCAGTACCCTGTAACATCCCTTGCAATCCCAGGCCAATAAAACGTCTGCATAATATGTGTCTTCATATGCTTTATGCCCATATGACCTGCAAAGGAAAGTCATGGGCTATGGCAAGAAATGCCAGACAGTAGGCTCTCGATTCTACCAACTGCTGTATTACCACACCTCTAGTCCTCCCTCAGGGATCCAGTCTCTATACAGTAACCCTTTTTTCCAATATACAGATTCCATTTTCCTTGAGAATCAGGTGCCTCCCGAGCTACCTTCCTCAAGCGTCTTAGTGTAAGGTCTGTGAGCTGAGCCTGTCTCAGCTGTACCTTTGAGACTCTTCTCAGCTCCTCTTCCACAGGATGTCACATATCTTCTGACAGTCGTGCCTCACTGTCAGCTTGGGTAATTCCACTCACCTTTTCCCTTGCAGTCACAATGTCCAAGAGAACATCAGTACTTACCAGCAGCTGTGGCTCACCTTCAAGATCACTGCTACAGGGTAGCTCCCTCCCTGAAATAGCCACACCACCAGCCCTGGCTTAAGGTGTGGTGTATGTCTCGGTCCCGCCCCGGCTGCCAGATCCACACACCTGTCTCCAAGCCTGACTGCGTGTAACTGCATGCACACAAGGTACTGCATTATCAAAATCATTCCCTATCAGGACATTTGTGGGAATATCCTCAAATACACCTACTTGCTTGCTTCCTTTTCCACCCTCCCAGTCAAAGTGAACCCTGGCCAAAGGCATTTGAAATGGGGTCCCCCCTAAAGCTCTGACTAAGTGGACTGCCCAAGCAAGTACTGTTCCTCTTTAACCCCTGCAGGTTTCACAGTTTGGTATGCATGTTGTCTCCAGACAACTTACCACTGGCATATTGTTATTCCCACTTACTGGCTCCCCCACCTTTTGTTCCCCACCTTGCCTTGGTGGACATCTATATGATACATTGCCACACTGGTTACATTTAAAACATTTAATCCTTGATCCTGGCCATGTACCTGAACTAGTGGCTTCCCAGGTTACTGATGCACTTCGTTGGGTGGATTAGGCTGCCCACTACGGGTTCCCTTATGTCCATGTTCAGCACTGGGTATCCCCTTCCTGTGCAGTGTCACCCTGCTTGCTAAGTAGAGATCCCCTTTTTCCACAGGTCTTCTGCAGACTTACATTCTCAGTCTGCCAAACAGATTCTCATGTCTTCAAGAAAAGTTCTAAGGGCTTTTTCCCTCTCAAAAGGTCTGCCAGCCCTTCAAAAGTGGTGACCTAACACCCACTCACCCACCTATGAAAATAAGTGCTTAACTCAGCAATATAATCACACACACTTTCATCTGCCTTGTGTCTATGCTCACAAAACTTTCTGTAAGCTTTAAGTGTTAACTTAAAACATTCTAGTAAACAACATTTGACTTTTTCATAGTTTAAGCAATCAATATCAGACAAGTTAGAAACAGCAATTACAGCTTTACCATGGAGTAAGGGGGTCAGGAACCATACCCAGAGCCTCTTGGCTAACATTATACTGTTTACATACCCTTTCAAATATATGAATAAAACTATCAAAATGAACACCCTCTGTAAACTGTGCAAGAAATTTACTGACCTTTATTGCTTCTGGGGTTCGGTTATTCCCTTCTCCATTACCTCCATGACCCTAGCGAAGAGTCAGCATCTCCTTCTCATGTTGTCACTGCTTCTCATTTTCTTCAGCCTCTAAACACAGCAGTCTCTCTGCTGATTCTATTTCAACCTCCAAATGCTGCTGATTCTAATTCCAAATGTTTGGTCTCCAATTCAAGTCTCTTTAACTCCAGACAGATTTTTACTTCCTCTGAGGAAAAGATGAACTGTCCTGTTTCTGAGAGATGCAAATTCCCATCAGCAGACTGCTTATCCTCCTGGTTGCTGGTCTAAGCTGCAACTAAGGCTGAAATCATTTCCTATTTAGTAAGGCTGGCAAACACCAGTCCTTTGGCTTCTCACACCTTGGCCAACTGGCTCTTTGTCAGTTTGCCATAATCCTGTGCTGACATCTTTGTTTGCTTTTCCTGACTAAACTACACTAACAAAAAAAAAAAAACGAATAAAACTGTTGTGATATGAAACTCTGAATGTCTACCTTGTGGCTGCTGAGAGAATGCACACCTTTAGTGACAACTGCTTACAGGCTACTGAAGTTCAGTCCCACACCATTGCTCACCAATATGTAACATCCCTATTCTGGGCCAGTAATCAAGGAGCCTGAATCCTCACTACTGACACTGGAGAGGGATGTTGATATACCAGTACAAATAGATACACTCAGTATTTCCAGATGCAGACCTCTGCATCAAGCACAATTTCCCTTAAAAGCACACAAGGAACCCACTCAGTCCAGGCTCTGGGTTTCTCGCTCTGTCTCTTCCCAGGTCCCCACTGGCACAGCTTCAGAGTTAAGACTTCACCCAACTGCCCAAGCCAAGTCTTCTATCACTCTCTCTGGGAAACCAGTGCTTCATGTCCGTGCCCAAGTAGCTGACACACACACTCTTTGAGATTTAATTTTCACACACACACACACACACCTGGAAAAGGCTGGCACATATTACCCGCTCTACCAACTTTGCCCAGACTATAAGGTAGATTTACTGCCACCAGTCAGTTACTATAAGGCTCTTAAAAGGGTATCCAATTATACTGAGTGAAATTAATATTCATACAAATAGTAATGTTGACCAAACAGCCAGGCTATAGTTATCACCAAATAAATATGTGTAAATACTGTCAAAGCTGAAATATTTTCTAAAAAAGGTCCAGCCACAATGAAAATTTTAAATATATTTAATAATAAATAATAAAATAATATTAAAATACTAAATATCTATTTAGAGAAAACACCAGAGCTTCATTCACAGGAAATAATGAAATTAACACAGCTAGAACGATTCTCACACTTACAGAAAACACTACTTACTATTCTCATTATATTTTACCTAACTGATCTAGAGAATTACTGTTCCTACTTACTGAATAGAGCAAGGCAAGATAATGTGGGTGATTGGTCCCTGATGTAAGATCCAAGACAGAATACAGAATGCTGAGAGCAATCTCCTACTAATATCTAAATATTATTTCTGGCTTACAGAATGACATCACACACATCTTGTCATATGACTCTGTTTCCCGCACTATCCCCCATCAGTAGAAGCTGCCAGGGTTCAGCACCTATATGCTACAATACACACGAGACCTTTAGCTAAGTTTTATTAAAGCATCTGAAAGCCGTAAAACAATATAACCATTCCACTCTTCATACAGGAGCTACAACCTATTCTCTAGCACAAACAAATGGTAATGGGTCCATTCAAAACTGTGGGATAACATCTTTATGGCTTAACCCATAAAGTAATTTAATTTCAAGAATATTTTGTCAATGTTAGGTAGATTAGCCTCTTCTCTCCCAGTATACGCTGTTACAATCTATACAGTTATACAGTTAAAATAAAGCACATACATTTCTTTCCTGTCCAGCAGGAAACACTATTGATACATTTTAACACAGGCAACCTCACAAATACATTTTCAGTCACAAGCATCTGTACAAATCAGTTTGATATACAAATAGCATATAATTATTTACAAAACTCCAGCTAGTTGTGCTGGCATATGTTACACATGCACTGCCCTACTTCTCCTTTCACTGCTGGCAGTACCTCCTATCATCACAGTATTACTTATTTATGCATGTGGACCACCAGGCTGGTTTCCCCTTGAACATCCCATTTTGTTTGGTGCTGTCAGGCTCATTCATTTATCTAGGTGAGCATAGACTTTTTGTCATATAACTGCTAGCCATGTCATCATTTTGGGGCTTACAGTTATTTTTAAATGTTGAAACTTCATCATAGAATTGCAGAAGGTTGGTATGTACTGATGTCTCTGAAAACTGTGATACATATATCTGATGGTTTGGGAATTGTGAAGGTGAAGGTTTCCAATTTGTTGTCAGCCTTAATGGGGGAGGGTATATGTCTGGGACAGGGCATAGAGATGTCATATTTATATAAGGACCAAGAAAATAATATTTTGTTCAGCATTCTCCTTATTGCTGAAGTAGTTGCTGTTTTCATGTAATGTGTGTGTGTGTGTGTGTGTGTGTGTGTGTGTGTGTGTGTGTGTGTGTGTGTGTGTGTGTGTGTGTGTGTGTGTGTGTGTGTGTGTGTGTGTGTGTGTGTGTGTATAAATGCTATGCTACACCACTCTTAGCTACTGAGAATTAGTTGTACCTTCACATAGCTTAGTTCAACTTTAAAACCCTACACACAGCCAGGCTATAAACAATATATCTTGAGCACTTAGACCATACTAAAATCAAGACCCACCTAGAAAAGTCAGAAGGTGATTTGAAGATGAGACCTACATTAAAATCACTCACAAATCTTGCTAACTAGAGATGCTGATTTTTCATCTGCAGATTAGAGAACTGTATGCTGCACATTAGAGGACCTAATATGGATAACTTAGAGACTTCTCTGGCTACCTTCATACTCTCTGAGTTCCTGTTTGTATCCCTCTTGTTATCAGCCTTCCAGCACTTAGCACTATCGATCAGTATACGCACTTCCATATGCTTAGAGACAATAAGCATCTACTTGATAGAAGTAATTTAATGTGTGAGAGGTTCGAGCATCTATGCAACATGGTGGCATCCTTTTCACCCATTAAGATGGTCAGTGATCACACAGTAATACTAAATCTCATCACAACCACAGAAAGTGTCTTATGCTGAGGCTGTAAAATAGTCACTTCCAAAGCCTCCTGCCTCCTAGGAAAAATAAGATTAGGCCTCAGCAGCTATCTACCACCACATCAGCATCATGCTCACACATAGTAAAGGGTCACCAGGAGGAACACAGCAAAACATTTAATATCTCAAATTTTATGAATTAAAAAAGTAACATTTTAGTAAGTGGTGACTGCTGTCAGGTGCACTGACTCCACACTAACAACAATGGATGAAGACAGGGTTACAGTTAGTTGTCTTTCTAGTGCCAGAAGCCATGACCTCATAAGGGTTCTAAATTCCCTATAACCAAACAAATCTGGCTGTAATCTAGTAGTAATCCATACTGGTGTAAAAGACATGACGTCCATATTCCTGAGGGACATGCAAAGAGACGTGTTGGTTCTCAAAATATATGTGCCCAGTACAGGTAAAACGTTGGTTCCAAATGGAATCCTTCCTTCGCCCAAAATGAAACCAATATGCAATAAAAACATAATTGGTTTCAGCAACTGGCTTTGCAGTATCATTCTAGGGGATCTCAATATGTTTCTGCATCGCATAAGATGACTGACAGTCCAACTTGAATAACAAAGGATAGCCTACACCTGTCATTCCATGACTTCTGCATACTGGCTGAAGCCTTTGTTGGCCTGATAGTGCTTTTTTGGCAGAATCTGATGCACATCCCAACATAGCGAATACCAGCATAGCCATTTACAACCCTAAACTAGACCACATCAAAGTGGCTCTTTTCAATGCCAAAAATCCTAAAAAACAGATTTCCTGACCTCGAGGTTCTCCTGCAACTTGAACACATATGCACCTGTGCAGTTAAAAGATTTTGTTTCAATGTAAAGACAGCATTCTCTCCATACCTGTATTTTGCACCCACCATGAATTCAGGCCTGATGGAAGCTGCAGTGTATTTGTCACAGACTACATCACCTCTGCACTGATTCTCAAAGACCTACAAAATAAACTCATCGAACACTGACGTACCATGAACAAGACAAACTATCTACTTATAGCCTGCTAGTGGACACATACCATGTCTCCTGATTACAAAGTAGAATTCCTAAGCCTACTAGGGGAACTAACCTTAATCAAAATGCTTTGTAATGTTTATAATGAGAGATTTTAGCTACCCCTAGGTAAACTAAAGTACCTACACCTCCAAAGTTGGGTATGTCAAGAGATTTTTAGAATTAAGAAATACAAATTATTTGAAACAGCTTGTTAACAAACCAACTAGAGGGCATAATATTCACGACCTGGACCTAACTGATATATCTACTACATGTACCACCCCTCTAGTTAAACATCCTTGTTTAAGTCTGTACACAAATTAGTAACTCTCTCTCTAAACATCTCTTAAACCCCTGCAGTTAATAATTCTGAATTTAGAGAATTCATATGGACAAACCTCTTCAAACTGTGGTGAAATTACCATACCTGACACAGCTGCTATTTATTTAAAAAGAGGTCTATTCCCACACAGAGATGTGTCTAAACCTGGCCATCTATAGTAGATTATAATAGGAAGCTTAGGAACAAATCACTCTGGTGTTCTATCAGCTTAAATTAATCCTGGGATTCACAAAGGCTTAGTGCTATATGAAACGTTAGCTGAGTATGCTTCTGCACCATGCAAAGCCATTCTGAGTCAGACACCACTCTATAGCCAAGGTTTGCCCCAACTCCACCCCCACCACCACTGGGACCTTAGCATGGAGTGCAGTCTCACAGGCAAAACCTTATGGTAATGTGGCAGCCTGGGGAGTTAGCAATGCTGAATAGTCATGTGCTGTCTCCCAGAAATGTTTGAGGCTCCTCATTTGCTTGGTTGAGTGATTCTTTGAATTTTACTCTAGGAGGAAAAGTGACCATTGTAAAAATATAGTAGTCACCCATTCATTACTTTAGGAGTACGCACAATGCAGGTAAGTACAACAAAAGTGCAGGGACGGGAGATGTGTTGGTGTGCATATGTGTGTGGACCATAACTCTCAACCTCTTAGCACAAGAAATCTGGACAAAGGCCCAAAAGGGATAGATTTTAAATATTGCTTTTATAAAATTAGAAAGTTGCTATAATAACACTATATGTGCTAGCATGCATTTTTCTGAAGGATATGAAGTCTGAAACTGAAATGTATGTCTTATTTAGTGACTTCAATCCTCAGTGATTTGCCAGAAAAGAAAAACATACATTTTATAAGGAAAAGACCAAAAATATGAGGCAAAAATCTGGATATTCTTTGGAAATCTGGACAGTTGAGCGGTATGGTATGGGTATATGTGCATGTGAGTGTTTTTAGGTTTCATGTATGAGACTGTAGGAATGTGTGAGAGTGTATAAGAGACAGATCGTGTGTGTGTGCGTGTGTGTGTGTGTGTGTGTGTGTGTGTGTGTGTGTGTGTGTGTGTGTGTGTGTGTGTGTGTGTGTGTGTGTGTGTGTGTGTGTGTGTGTGTGTGTGTGTGCTCGCACATGTGTGTGCATTTGCTTGGGTAGTCACAGTTTAGGGTTAGGTAAGGAATCAAGAGTCTAGATGTGTGTTTATTGGATTGTGCATAAAAGTGGGTGGCTGAGTGTTTAATCAAACATTAGGGACTTGTTTATTGAGTGGATGTGGGTGTTTGTGTGGGAATGTATAGAAGTGTATGTGCGTGTTTGTGCATGGGTGGCTGAATTTGTGCATGTGTGTGCATGTACAGGTGGTCACTTCTGTAATGCAAAGCATGGGCTGCTAAGGAGAACTAGGTCTGACAGTGCTAGTGTTCAATTCAGAGACATGTTAATGAGCCAGTAGTGAAGTTTTTCTCATTGTGACCATAGCTGTTTATGAATCACATTTTCTCATCATCACACTAACTGAACAACCCACATTGGGCAATTACCAAGAGTAGTGAGCATTTCTTCAAATCTTATGGAAACTGCATCACAACAGGAAACACTTCTTAAATCATACAACAGATCTAAAATTCTTCATATTAAAGACTGCATCAAAAATATCAGTAAGAAATGAAAAGTTACTGTCAGGGATAGTGAGACAAATGTTGAACTTAAATTAGTTTCTAAAGCCAAGACAAGTCTTTCCTTAGTTATATTAAGAAACAAACAAATAACGTCCAGCAGCCTTCTGAACTTATATAAAATGGCACCACCCATTCAGAACAGTAGACATAGCAAATATATTAGCAGATATGTTTAGTGCAAACTTCTTTGCACTTTGACATATCATAAAGGAACATGTACATTAGGTGCTCTCTAATACCAAAAATGGTACCTCATTGGAGCCTAATACTTCACTTCGTTTCTTACAAAACAGCACCAAACATGCCCTTATGGAGCCCCTTTTTAGATTGCTTAACATAACCTAGCCACAGAATTTACCTATAAAGTATGGCAAATTGCAGTGGTGATGCCCCTACACAAGGATGGTACTACCAATGACATAGAAGATTATAGACCCATTTAATCTGACTAATATATTTGCAAAGCTATATAATGCATCATATATGACCTCATAAACTATAACATTAAAAACCTTACAGACTTTACCCGCACCAGCTTGGCATTATCAAAGAGAGATCCTGCCTACTCAGTTTAGTAATCTTATTCAAGAAGGTCACACAAGCTGCTGAAAGTTATCATTCTGTTCGTATAGCTTATTTGGGTCTGGCCAATGCATTTGGCACTATACTCTATGCTGGCATTGTATGCTAAATGTCTTAGAAGTATATCTATACATGGTGAGTTGAACAGCCAACTGGCTGAAAGACAGAACCCACACAGTTAAGGCAGCAGGTGCCTCCTCAGAAAGTATGGAGGTGACTATTGGTGTGCCTCATGGCTTAGTACTGGGACACATTCTTTTCAGCATCTTCTTCTCAGATCTCCAGACTAGGAATCATGACCTATGGATACCTAAGTTTACAGATGACTGCAGACTAGGCATTACTATCAAATCACTTTCTGATAGCCACTCATTACAGCAGTAACTAACTAAATGCAAAAAAAAAGTGTAGTATTGTCACATTTGGTAAGCAACTTGCTCTCTCAATGAACATTACAGATGATACATCACTCCAAAATAATAATCCAGTCATGCATATTTAAACCTAGGTTGATAATTCTTTCTCTTTCAGGACCATGTAGCACCCTGTAGCAGCACTAGTCAGAATATCCTTTTATTTAGCACAACTAATATATAATGGCATATCATCAAGGACAAAGGACATCAAATGTACCCCTAATTAGACCAATTATTAACAATGGCCCCTTTGAAATCTACCTTTCTAAATAAATTAAGCAACTGGAAAGGACCAAGATGTTCCTAACCAAAAAGAATGTTGCACTAAAGGCCCTGCACTGCCAGGAAAGTCTTGAAGCACTGTCTATTTATTTAGTTTCTTACAAGCTGTTGTGTGATGATCTATGCATTGCATTGCATTCTGCACCATCCTCCTTGATTTCTTATATCTTTGTCAGTGAAATAGTTTCAATAATATCAGAAATGGGAACTAAATAAAACACATTGGAAAAACAAATTTAGTACTCTACTCCTACCCAATCTCTGAATAAACTTTTCCTGAAAGTTAAACAAAATGACACACTAGTACCCTTACAATTAAGCCTAGATGATTAGATGGGTGATTATAAATAAAATTACTCCAGAATTGACCTTTGCCCTTCTTCAGAAAAGGAGCGCAGCATGAGGCTGGGCACTGGCAAGCCGTAAATGGTCTTGTGACACAGTTGGCTTGTACTTCCTATGATCCTGCAGATAAAATGGTATGTTATTGTGCAATCACTTAAGCAGAATATCTTACACTACTTACTTTGGCAACTCACTCATATTGCTTGTTGCACTGTGTTACAATCATCTGCAAGCACAGTTTTCTAATTCATGTTTAGCTAATAATTGCAATAAATTTGGAGACTTCCAAGATGGCTGCACACTAATCAACAACTTAACTTCAGCTCTCCCAGTGTGAAAAAAAAACTGAAAGACAGAGGCCAAGAACTCCAGTACTTTTAGTAAGTTCAGTTACTGGCTAGTAAGAACACTACCTGTGCGCCAGCAAAGAAGAAACAAAAAGAGCCTGAAGGAAAATAAACTAGAAAAGGTAAAGAGAAAACACTGACTGGGAAGAATCCTGCAGCTGTTCAGCAAAAAGCAGCTCAAGCTCCAGCTTTGGTGCAAGACATGGCTTCCAGTGATCTAAAGGAAAAAAAATAAGTTGAATATGCTCAGAGGTGATTAAAATAAATTCAACTATGAAGGAGTATATCAACTGAAATAAAAGGCTGGAAAAAATGGAAGAAGCTTTAAACAGATTTTAGGTGAGCTGACAAAACTGCAAAATCAGTGGTTGAAATTAAGAAAAGACTGGTTGAGTATGACAGAATTAGAGGATGGAGCATGTAAGTAATTTTCTGCTCCACCAGAGAAACTGGGAGGAACAAACTGTATTAATTTTATAAAGGGAGAAATAAGCATCTGGACTGGTATTCTACAGCAGGATTTAATTGAAAGAGCATACTGTGTGTATGCTCCAAACCTGGCCATGAGAAAGCAACCAAGACGTGTATTAGTAAAGATGCAATCCTACTAGCAGAAAGAGTTGATCCTGACAAAACTGTGACAGAAGGCAAAACATTAAAAGTTAATGACAGCAGAATGTTTGTGGGAAATAATTCATTGTACACCAGGCAGAAGAGAAACAAATGTATTCCTTCAATCAGGGAATGTTGTGAGGCAGGTGTGAGATTCAAGCTGCTGTATCTAGCTGTCTTCAAAATATTTTTCCTGCAGAATCAAAGTATTTTTTTGATCCAGAACAGGCTATGAAGGAAATACAAAAGTTTGTCCAAAAAAGGTGAGCCATTAAGCAAAGGAAGGGGGGGTTGCTTCTCATTCTTCAGATAATAAATTACATGGGAAGACTTTGCCAGTAAAACCTTTTCCAATGTTTCAAAGGAAAATGCTTGAAAGACAGAAAAGCACAGGAGTTGACTAGAAGAAGTAGGAGTACCTTGGAACTGAACCGAGGTCTGGAGTTGGAAGATGAACAGGAAGAAGACCAGCAACATGGAAATCAGTGAATAAATGTCAGATTACAAAGCATCAATCACATTTGTGAAACACAGCTGTACAAGAAATGGTGGAAAGAATGGACTTTTCTTGAATTTGTTAAACTTGTGGGGAACCGAAAGGTATTTGCCTCACTTCATGTCATTAATGTTTGGAAGGACACTAAGGGGAAGGGAAGAGGAAGGAAAAAGGTGACTTTATGTAAAACAATTTCCATTTTTAACAGTATTTCAATAACATTTTTCATGATATAAATTGCATGTTTTATAGTAAAGCATTTTAGTATTGTTGTATGGGATAAATATGCTAAAGTAAACACTTGCATTTTTTCTTCCTTTGTTCTTTTTTAGTGTTAAGAAATGTAGGCATTACAATCTAAAAAGAGAAATAAAATGCAGACAAATGCAAACTTAAGCTAGTAGTATGTCATTTTGGGTTGTTGAGGTAGGGGATGAGGTGCAAAAGTACATAGACCATAATATATGTAGACCTGATATGTTTTCTTTTACTTTTGCATAGGTGAATGCCTGGCTTAAGAACTTTGTCTTAATCTAACAACTAGTTTTAAGTGGAAACAAGTAATATAGACAGCATTAAATGTAATGAAGAGTATTCCTTTAAAAATAAATGTTTCGGCATGTCTTTCGAAACCTGCAGCTGAATGCTACATTTTTCATTTTTTCTTTCCTTCCCATGAAGACAAACTGATTATAGGGCAATAAAAAGCCAAAGCACTGATTCCTTAGAGGTTAAAAGTTAATATTTCCTAAAAGCATGCAAATTGCTTTTCACATCTGGGAGAGGAATAAAGAATAAAAAGAGACAAAAATTAGCGTAGGTTTGAGCACAGACAGCAACATGCCTCTTAGCATGCATAACCTTAACTTTGACTTTACATTAAATCAGGCCTGTGCTTGCAACAGTCTATTTGGGGCAATTGTGTTACAGATCATTGTCTGAAGATGTACATAGTTTTGTGTGTTTGTATTAAGTTAATAGGTTATGGAGGTGTTCTGGAGTCTGTTTGTTTTCATGTTTAAGGGCTCGCTTTCAAACAAAAAGTCTTTTAAAATGTGACATAGGTTCAAAGAGAGAGATGATAAGAAAAAGTGTATAAAAGATCAACCTGACAAACATTACAGGGCACATGTATCACAAAAGCTAGAAATAGATATTTTAAAAAGCTGTCATATAAAATAGGTGGGAATAATGACTTCGTATAATAATGGTAACACTTTCCATGTTATCTTGGAATGTGAATGGCCTCACAGGTATAGACAAAAAGGAAAGAATATTTAATTATATTAAGAAATGCAGAGTGCAAATAACATTGTAACGGAGACATGTTTGGAAAGAAGTAAGCATACAAATTTGATAAAGAAAGGATTTCTGGATGAAAATTCAACAGAATATCAGGGAGAAAGGAAAAGAAGAGTACTTATATTAATTGCTAAAGTAGATCCAATAGTGATAGAAGAGAGGAAAAAATATAATGGCAAATTTGTGGTAGTAAGGGGCTACTAGCAAGGGAAGAAGGTTATGCTGGCATGTATATGTCAATAAATAAATTAAAATACATTTATAAATAAATAAATAAACTATTGCATTATATTATATTACATTATTATTATATTATATTATATTATATTATATTATATTATACTATACTATATTATATTATATTAAAACGTGCCATTATGGATCTTAAACATTTTTGGTAGACATAATCAGCTTTCAGCAGGGAATCGTATTTATTGCTGGGGAATACAATTTGATTTGCAACAATAAGGATGTATCTGGTAGGCATAGAAGGGAAAATCCAACAAAAGAGGGTAGATTTCTGAAAAAATGTGAACATATCTGGTATGGAAAATGTGAATTCAGTAGTAGAAACTCAGAGAGAATTTACATATTATTCCCCAAGGTACCATAACTGAGCCAGACTAGACAAAAATTATATTTCACAGGAACATGTGTGTTAAATTGAGAGCTTTGACACATGTCCAATAACTGTTTCAGAACATGCATTAATAAGAACTAAGATGAAAATGCAGGGTAATAAAGTAAAAATGAGATACTGGCAATTCCCCACCTACCTGTTATAAAAGAGGAATTTAAGGAATGGGTAGTGGAAGGTATTTGGGGATTATTAAAGAAGACAGAAAGTACTCTAGAAGCAATGGCTAGAGAGTTGGATAAAATGAAAGTGGAATTTAATAGAGTAGAAATAAAAGAAAAAGAAGTAACATTAATTACTTTGAGGGGCTGATAAAGGGTAAAGTATTGCAGAATAAAGGGAATGTCACAGAACAAGAGGTGCAGCAGGAGAGTGCTAATGAGAAAATAAAGGAGTACCTGGATGCAGTGGCGGCTGGTGACTTCAAATTAAAGGGGGGCTGCAGGAGACAGCTGAATGGTTGGGAGCAATGGGAAGAGGTGTGGCCAACTAAAAAAGTTGTGGAGCTATGCTCAAAACTACAACAACTGGAACTTTAATTAAATACACTGTCCAGGGTGCCAAACCGTCAGTATGAAAGTCCAATCAAGACAAAATGAAGTGTAGAAGAAAAAAATATTTCAATGCATTGGCTACATGACTTCTAGATGGAAACACAAAGGTTGTGAGGCATGAAAAAATAAATTATTTTTAAATACATTACTAGAATGCCAGTCAAAAACAGTTCTAATTATAATTTATATTCAGCTTTATAAAATTACCAGGTAACATGCTGAACGTAGCAATCTCTGTGATACCCCCACTTGTAAAAATGTTTCTTATCCAAAAAAGACCTGCTGCCTGATAACAACTATCTACTTGTTTCATGGGGAAGACATGATCAAAGTAAAAAATTAACATTAAACAAGAAACAAGCTCAAGATAAATTGCTTAAAGGATTACTACACAAGTTATGGGCCACATATGATAGATTGGCATTCTGTTTAGTTTACGGGTAAAGCCTGCAAAGATGACTACAGATCTCCAACAAATGTAATGAGCTTCTGAAAATACTGTAATTTGTAATAAATACTGTCATATGCATTTCAATACCTAAGGCTTATACGTTATCTAGTTATGTAAATCTTCTCTGCATGGCAACAACAAAAAGGCTTTCAATGTTGGTAATTCTTTAACAGTATGCTTATTAAAGCTTATTTGTATCTTACAATCTCTGACAAGCTTACCTGATGGTCATTAAAGCATTGCTACTTAAACACAGAGCAACAGGGCACTGCAACAGCATGCATTTTCTGAATAATAAGAAGCATAAATCAACAGTATAAAAATATGACAGAAAGCCAGAACATTCTGCAAAATCAAGGATAGATGAAAAGCCATGGTCGTACCTGTGGTCTACCTTGGATGGGGGAATACTCTGCACACTTACACTGCATAACTGCTCCTTGTCTTGCTTGGATACATCCAAAGCCACTACAGTGGGGAGTGGGGTGCAACAAATATGTCACAATTTGAAATATCTCTGGCTGACGGTGATGGCTCATACCTCTCAATCTCAGAGCAAGAAATCTGGACAAAGCCATACATAGAAGTGGGACACAGGCCCAAAAATAAGAACAATTTTTAAATATTGCTCTTATAAACTTAGAAATATAATAGACAAGTAGTAGGTCTTGCATTAGTATGAATTTTCTGAAGGGTATGAAATCTGAAACTCAAATGTCTGCCATTATTTTCTAACTTCACTCTTTAATGATTTGCCACTAATTTGCCAGAAAACCACAATTTTATGAAAAACAAACCAAAAATGTGATGCAAGCATATGAAATTGCAACACAATGCAGCTGGGAACCTGTCAAAGAAGGGACACCTTTTTAATATTAGTACTCTTAACTTGAGCAGCTGACAAAATAAGAGCATCTTCATGCATTTCTGAAATAAAAGTAATCTATAATTCTGATAATTACAGTTATTTATAATTGTAAACCCTCCACATTTATTTCCAAAATTGCTATTTTGCAGAGGGAGTCTTAGGGGGAGAGCAACATTTTGAGCCAAAATTTGGGGACAGTTGAGAAGTTTGGAATTCTATAAAGCAATTTATTTGCATGTACCTCTCAACCTCTTAATGCAGGAAATCTGGACAAGGCCAAATATATTGGGGGAACATACAAACAGTACTACAAATTGCTCTTGTATAAAGTCAGTTGATAAAATAACAGGTTTTGCTTTAGCATGCATTTTTCTGAAGGTTATGATGTCTGAAGCTCAATGTATGTCATTATTTAGTGACTTCATTCCTAAATAATTTGCCAGAAAACCACAAAATTTATGAGGAACAAATCAAAAATAAGAAGCAAAAATCTGGACAGTTGAGAGGTATAGTTCAGCCGGGGCTGTCTTTGAGTTTGCTGACCTTCCACCCTCACAAAATCATGGTCTAATGGAGCCTCCTCCCCTGCAGCCATTCCAATGTCCCATTCCTTGGTTATTTTGCCCCATTTACCATAAACACTGTAGTGTGCAAACTGATTTACTTCTGCGATGATTTGGATTTCATTTGAAAATTTTATTCTTCATTTTACAGCACAAACACTATCTGCTAAATAAAGCAATGCAGTCTCACAATGAAAATAGGCTTAGCATTAAAACTTCTCTGCCCTTGAAACTCACATTCATTGAAAGAGCATTGAAACCCACATTCAAGGAAAATGCATTTTGCCAGTGGCAGATGAAGATTAACTTTGGGCTGTTTTCAAATCATAGGCCCCTTGAGCATGAAACATGCAAGTGCTCTTTGATACACCTTCCTGATTGTATTAAATGATGTTCCTTGTACAATACAATACAGTTGTTAGAGAGCATTTTAAATGTATTGTTTTGAACATTTTTCCAGTAAACAATGAAACAAAATGCATGCACAAATAATGAAAAAACTACCCAATTCAGAACATTTCCATCATAAAAGTCTACTCAACCTTCTACAGTCTACAAGTATCAGTAAATATGCACAATCTCTGAAATAGTAAAAGTCATCTAAATTCCACATTAAAGAAATCTGTAACTAATGAAGAGGTTGCTGCTAGCAAACAACTTTATATGTCATTGTTTCATCTACAAATAAAGTGCCTGTTGCCCTTGAGGAATAAATTGCCTATGTTCCATTAAAAAATGATAAGCTAGTAATATCGCAATAGGGAATATATGGCAAACTAATAACGGGTTCATAGTTACTAGGTATCTTTGCCAAAAAGGACTGCAGCATCCACCCCTTTACAACACAGTACGGTATGAGCAATGCATCTACCTAATGTGGGAGTAGAACCCACAGCATTCTTCATCAAAAGCAAGTACACTACCTGTTGTGATATTAACAATGTAAGCCAACTCAGCATAAGCAGCACTAAACTTCTGTTCTCCTGCAGCTCTCAGCTCCTTGTAAAATCTACTTGACACTCAGCTGTATCTCTGAACTTTGCAGCACAAGACATCTGGAAAAAGCCAAAATTTATTTGGGGGGGGACCCAAAAACCAGGGACACATTTTAAACACTGCTTCTATAATGTTGGAAAGTTGCTAAAATAAAATGCTGTGTTACTACCATACATTTCACTGCCAAGCCTTAAACCCAGGACCCAGTGCAAAACAGTCAGAGCAACATACTGCTATGCCAAATCAGCTGTTTTGTGAAAGAGAGGAAAACAAACTTAAATGGCTACCATTTAGTGAATTCAGTTCTCACCATAGCTGTCAACCTCTTAGCACAAAAGACCGGAACAAAGACAATAATGGGGGAATACAGCCCCCAAATATATTCAGCAAATTCAGTTCTCACCATAGCTCTCAACCTTAGCACAAAAAACCTGAACAAACCAACAATGGGGGGATAAAGTCCCAAAAATAGGGACTAATTTCAAATACCCATGGTATAAACTTAGAAAATTGCTAGAATAAAAGGTTTTGTGTTACCATGTACTATCTGAAGAATATGAAGTCTGAAATTCAAATGGCTGTTATTTTTATTTATTTAACATTTGTTAACCAGGAAAGTCTGACTTGGAACAAAAGCCAATTTTCAGCAGAGGCTCAGGGAAAAACACTGCAGACACATGTCTTTGTAAGATGCAGGACATGCAGACTCCACACACAAGGCACCCAAGCCAAGAATCAAACCAGAGAACCTGTAGCTGTTAGGCAATAATGCTACCAGAGCACCACTGCACTACTAACTGTGCATGGAAAAACAAACATACAGAAACCACAGATTTTATGAGAAACAGAACAAATATGAGGCAAAGATCTGCAAACTTCTTTTGCAAATGGTGGTGGGTAGGGAATTCAGGCCCTTGCCACCTTGCATTCGAGGTACTGGGTTCAAGCCTGAGGTATTCTCTACCCACAACCATGTGTTCTCTTTCTCTTTAGCCACCAGTATATAGCGATAGTGACTGGGGCATTTTACACACACACACACACACACACACACACACACACACACACACACACACACACACACACACCCCATTTACATTAAGTTCAGCATTTCCATACCTGTCCTCAGCCCATAAATCCATTATATTAGTTCAGCGCATCTCTGTGCCTGTAAATCCACGTTCAGTAGTGTCCTCCTCAGCCTGCGCACGCTAACGGTCCTTCTGGTAGGTTTCTCAGCATGCCAGTGATGTTGGTTTTTCATGAGTGTAGGCTGGAAGCACCAGACTGCTGAAGATGAAGTCTGGTGTTGTTCGTTCCGCGGACATCATCACCGCACAGACTTCTGGGGCTGCAGGGCAGAGATGCCGTTCTTCCTTATCCGGACTGCCTTGCAGAGCAGTCTGGAGTTCTCAGAGATTTCAAGGACTCATTTTATCATCCGTTTTCTTCTCCGTTCATTCTGTTTGATTTCACCATTTCAAGGTGGGTGGCTGCAGTCCTGCAGTCCTATAGCATGAGCCGCCCCTTCCTGGATGTTATGCATGAGTTTAGAAAGCTTGCTGCTAAGCAAGTGCCTTTTGATGATAACTCTAGAACACACAGAATTTTAGTACAATGACTTAGGCAACAGAAAGGGTTGTTGCAAAACTTATGGAGTCTATAACAAGAAAAAATAACCAGGGATCCTGTAAAGCTATTAAAGATATTGTGGAAATTTTAAGAAAACTGTATAAAGCAGAGAAATCTGGAAAAAGCACAAAGGGATATATCTATGGAAGATGAGGCTTGACAATTAGCAGTTAAGATAGGAAGACATTAAATAAAAATGATGATGTATGACTAATCTGCAGAAAAGTCTTCAGGAATGGATGCTACTCCGGTGAAAGTTTATAAGCTAGGAGGGAAGACATTGATAATGATCTGGAAGGTTTTTTTAAAAGGAGGGGAAGCACCACCATCCTGGAAAAAAGTTGTGGTGGCTGTTAATACCTAAACACAGTACAGAACCATGCAATCCATCTTCACGTGTTCCATGGGAATTAACTGTATTCCATACCTTTACTACTTAATTTCTTTTGTCCACATTATATTATGTAAATATGGAAGCATCAAAGTAATTGTATTCTGTGTATGTAATTGTATGTGACAATACTAATACTAAATTTTTCTACATCATTTTATATCATGTATGTAGCTTTTGAAGCTTTTATCCTCAAGTCTTTGCTGAAAAAGGGCATCTGCCCCATTAGACGAACCTGGTCAACAAATGCCAAATAAATAAATAAAATATAAGCCCATTTCAAATTTAAACCATGTTTATAAGTATTTATATCTATAATGGCTAAAAGAATAGCAAAGGTGTTGCCAAAATTGATATATTTGGATCATTTGATTTTATGGAGGGGAGGCAAACATTTGACAACATTGACAGAATAAGGATCCAGAGGGAAACAGCATGTAAGAAAATACTACTGTTGTTTGTAGGTCTTGATGCAGAAAAAGCATTTGACAGAGTAATCTGAGATTTTATGAGCAGGGCAATGAAAGCATTTGCATTCCCTGATACAATAATAAGGTTAATTAGGAGGCTGTATGAGGGACTGGAGGCAAAAATCATAGTGGAAAGAGTAAGTCTCTGATAACTTGTGTCTGAATAGAGGAATGAGGCAGGAGTGTCCTGTTTCCCCTTTGTTATGTATTTCATATTTAGAACCTTTGTCAAAGAAAATAAGGCATTCAGAAATTCAGGGATATAACTGGTATGGTAATCAAGAAAAGTTGGTTTTATTTGTAGACAATATTATGTTGTATTTGATAAAATCAGAAAAGGACATCTCAGTGTTGTAAAACATTCTGAGACAATTCTTTTTAGGATACAAAATTAATGAAGATAAAAACAATGGCTATAGCTGTAAGCTATGTACCCACATATGAATTGGTTCAGCAATACCCATAATTATGGGGACATGACAAAATGAAGAGTATGGGTTAAAAAGGATTCTGTTATGACAGCTACAGATAAGTTGAAAGAGACACAAACTATGAAACTGGTTGCTCTTGTCTGTAGATATGGTGAGCACAATACAAGCAGTAAAATGTTTTATTCCAATTAGTTTTCTACATAGGCCAGGCTTGTTTTTATCAAACAGAGGAGAAGTTGTAGATAGTAAATAATAAAGAGTTGAATTAATTTATCTGGGAGGGGAAGAGAAGAAGAGTCAAGTAGGATAAGTTGATCCTTCCAATAGGACAAGGTGGTTTAAGATTACCTTATTTGGAAGGCAATTTGAGAGCTACGTAGTTAATGATCTTATACATAACATAAGCAGGAAGCTATGATTCAAAGTGAAAAGGGATGATGATAAAGTATGTGGGAAATTAAAGAAATAAGGAGTGAGTGGGATTTTGGATGCAGATTCTTAAGATAACAACAGTCATACTGAATATTATATTCGTAAAGTAGCAGAAAGTATTCGGAAAACTAAGCCAACCCAAGAGTAGAGAAAAGAGATTCTGCTGATAGGGATGACTGCAATTGGAGGTACAGAGAATAGACAAGAAGGGTTGGAATTTACTGGAGAAAACTGGCAGAGGAACCAAGGTGTCGGGAACAAATTAGAGAGAGAGAGAGAAAGGTAACAGAATGGAAAGAGGCCAAGAAGACATTTAGACTGCAGGATAGACACTGCCTACTCTATCAGAGATTGATGTCAGAGTGTAGGCAAAGAAAAAAGTAATAAGGGAATCCTTAGTGAAATACTTGCACTGGTAGAGTTGCTTGCTGAATCTAGAACAGAAGCTGTTGTTAAAAAAGGGATATTTTGCAGGGTATATAAAATATTGCACAATAACTATAGGAGTCAACCACAGGAAGTTAGAAAAGATTGGGAAGACAGATTATATAAGCAATTCACAATTACTTACACATAGTAAGGTGGCATTGTTTAGTTTCATTCTGGTGGCTGCCAAAAAAGTAATTACTAGAAAATGGAAATTAGAGTCTAAATCAACAATATTTGTTGTTTTAGTGTGAATATTGTAACAGATAAAAGAACTGAAAGTGTGATCTTTAGAAAAGGACAGGAACAAATTTCAGTTTAAAAAATGGAAACTGTGGGAACAAAACATGAAGAAAAAAGTTTTAGTTGAATATGGTTTAAGAGAAGGCAGGAATTAAACAATTTATGTAATGCTGGATTGATTATGTTGTACAGAACAATATATGTTATGTATAGTGTCTGTAAATGTGAACTTGTTAATATGGTTTCTTTTTCTTTTACATAAATGCAAGCTTGCCTATCTCAAAAGTGATAGTTTAATATAAATGTTTAAAAAACAATTTATACAAACAGGGTAAGTAAATCAAGGGAATAATGCATTTACTATAGAAAACAATAATTTCATTAGTTTCTAAAATAAGTCTAAATTACATGTTTGTTACTACACTATCCCAATATTATTTAATTCTATTGTGCCTTAT